>NW_027476102.1:1445000-1635000 GCF_051020955.1 Megalopta genalis
AGTAAAGTGCCCTTATTTTAAACATTATATCGT
This sequence comes from Megalopta genalis, assembly GCF_051020955.1. Taxonomy (NCBI): domain Eukaryota; kingdom Metazoa; phylum Arthropoda; class Insecta; order Hymenoptera; family Halictidae; genus Megalopta; species Megalopta genalis. The sequence continues at coordinate 1,445,034 of NW_027476102.1, forward strand.
TCTAAATGCTTAATCCCTATGTAAAAAAGTTATCTAAGCAAGAATATGTTATTGAATAAAATGAGAAAAATTTATTTTAGCCGTAAATCGAAAATAATGGGTCGAGCGAATCGCTCGATTGCGCCGAGACGCGCTATGATCCCCCCCGTGTCCGCTACCTTGTCGTGGTGGGGGGGCTTCGTGCCCTAATGATCCTCAAGGCTGTGCCGGCGGGGATTTTATTCCCTGGCAGGTTCTACCTAGCCGGAGTGGCTTGAGGTGAGGGGCCAACTAAAGTCGGACACATACCGTAAACCTGTGGTCATGTTTTACAGGAACGGGGGTCTTGCCTTAACCGGCCGGACCGCGAGGATGACAACCTCTCTAAAAAATCCCTAGCCCCAAGCAGTGTTGCACGGTGAAGAGGGCGTAGCTGGAGTAAGCGCCAGCTATGGTTGGTGGGTGCACCAATCGTTAGCGGACAACCCCGGGGTACCTGGCGACCCCCCGGGCGTATTAGCCTTCCCCGGGTATGGCGGCTCTACCCGGGGTGACCTCCTTTCCGACCACACTCGTGGGATGAATTATGGATTCTTCTTTTTCAAGTACAACCGGGGAGGGGGGAAACGAGCGTGAGGTGGAGGTGCGCGGGCCTATCGTGCGCCTCAAAAGATGTACAGAGCCGGTGTCGCGGAGGCATTCTGCAACACGCGGCGCAAAGAGGCCTGCGGAGGGCCTTGGCGACTGCGACGGGGGGGAGGAGTCGGACTTCTCCGTCTCCTCCCACCACTCGTCGCAGAGCGTCCCGGGCACCTCCACGAGGAAACGGGGCCGGCCACCGACGACCGGGCAATACGTTGGCCTCCAAGAGGCCAAACGGAGACAGGCTGAGGCTGAGAAAAGCCTCATAGCGGACATCTTCGACCCGGTTGCCCCGGGACCGAGGCCCGCGAGTTCGAGCGACCCACTCCCTGATGAGGTGGAGGTCGCTGCGGATTTCCGGGGCCGCCCGACGCGGGACGTTGCGGCCGCGTTAATGGAGTGCCTGGGCGATGTGGCCAGGATATCCAGTGCCGCGACGGGACTGAAGGCCAGCGCGGTGCGGTCCCTCCGGACGGCGGCCCTGAACAGCCGGGTGGGCGTAGCGGAGCTGGCAGTTCGGTCGGCTCCCAGCGCCACCCGGCTCTTAGAGGCCGAAAATGCCTCATTGAGGGAGCAGTTGGCGGAGTTACGGGCGGAGGTCGCCCGACTCCGTCAAGCGGTGGAGGCGGGGCCGGCTGTAGCCGGGATGGCTCCGCCGCTGCCCCCTGATGGGGGCAAGGGGTTGCTGCCGGTTATCGGCGCTCGGGGGCCCCAGTCACCTGGGCGAGGAGGGTCCTCGCCCCCACCCGCGGCTGTGCCAGCCGACTTGCTGGCACAGATCGGCTCCCTTATCGATGCCAAATTGGCATCGTTCAGAAGGGAGCTGGTCCCGCGGGTGCGAGGCCCGCGATCGGCGGCACCCGTGCCGCCAGCCCCACCCCTGCCGATGGACAGGAGGGGGGGAAAGAAAAAGGGTGGCAGTGGGGGAGCGACTGTGGTCGCTAAGGCGACACAAATGCAGCTCGCCCCCACTGTTGCGCCGCCCTCCACCACACCTCCAACTGAGGTGTGGTCAAAGGTAGTTGGCCGGAAGGCCAAAAGGGCGGCTGCCGCAGATAAACCTGCGGCAGCTGCCAAGGCTGCTTTGACCCAGAGGGCGGCGAGGCGGGTGGCACCGGCTGCTCCCAAAAGGGCTCCCCTGCCGCCACGTCCGCCCCGCACGGCTGCCGTTACTCTAACGGTACCGGCCGGCGGGGCGATGAGTTACGCCGAGGCGATGGCCACTGCCAGGTCCAAAATAGACCTGGCAGAACTTGGCATCGCCTCGCTGAAGCCCAGGAGAGCGGTGACGGGGGCAATAATTTTGGAGGTCCCCGGAGCCGATGGAGCAGCCAAGGCCACTGCCCTGGCCTCTAAGATGGCTGACGCGCTGGCAGGGACCGGCGTGAAGGTCGCGCGCCCAATCAAAAAGGCCGACCTTAGGGTGCGCGGCCTGGTCGACTCGACCACGCCGGTGGAGGTCGCCGCAGCTGTCGCCCGTGTGGGAGGGTGCGACCGGGGGGATGTGAAGACCGGCGAAATCCGGTCTTCCCCCTCTGGTTTGGGCACCCTCTGGGTCCAGTGCCCTGCCGCGGCCGCACGTAAAGTCGCGGTCGCCGGCAAACTGACGGTGGGCTGGACCCAAGCGACGGTGGAGGCCCTCAGCGCCCGGCCCTTGCAGTGCTACCGCTGCTTTGGCTTAGGCCACACGAGGCAGCGGTGCACTGCGGCCGAGGATCGGTCCGGCTGCTGTTTCGGGTGCGGCAGTCAGGACCATAAGGTGGCTGGCTGCACAGAAAAGCCAAAGTGCCCGCTTTGCGCGGGTGCTGGCAAGCCGGCCGGCCACCGCCTCGGCAGCCGGGCGTGCCCTGCCAGCGCGAGACGCGGCAGAGGAAGCAGGGGGAGGAGAACCACGACGGCCAAGGCGGCAGCCGCCGTGGCAGCTCCTAAAACAAAGGATCCGGCACCCAAGGATGCCACCGTCGCGCCCGCGGGGGCGGTTGGGGCTGATAAAACCCCAGACGCCACCGCTCCCGCGGCAGCGATGGAGATTGAGGCGCCGGAGTAATGGGGCCTACTGGCCCTATTATTCAGGCCAACCTGAACCGCTCGGTCAGGGCACAAGACCTTTTTGTGCAATTCCTGGCCGAGCGGGGTGCCGGGTTGGCCGTAGCGGCGGAGCCGTACCGGGTCCCCGACCATCCACATTGGATGGGGGACTTGGACGGCTCCGTCGTTATAATATGGGCAGGCCGGCCGGGGTCCCCGGCGTGCTCCGTTATCGAGCGCGGCCGGGGATACCTGGCCGTTGACTGGGGCGGCACCGTGGTTGTGGCGATCTACGCACCTCCGAGGTGGTCCCTCGTGGAGTATGAACAGTATCTGGACGTGGTGGGGAGATGCGTCTCTCGCTGCCAGCCGCGTCCGGTGCTGGTCCTGGGGGACTTCAACGCCAAGTCTTCAGCTTGGGGTTCCCCCAGGACGGACCCGAGGGGCCGGGAGGTGCTTGATTGGGCGGCGGGACTCGGACTCTGTCTTCTAAACACGGGCTCGGTCCATACGTGCGTGCGGTATAACGGGGGGTCCATCGTTGACCTGTCATGGGCAACGCCCCCGGCCGTGCGCCGTATTACGGGGTGGAGGGTGGCGGAGGAGGTCGAGACGCTGTCCGACCACAGATACATTGTTCTCGGCCTCTCCGCCGCCCCATCGACGCCCCGACGTCGCCCCGCTGATGAGGGATCGCCTCAGCCACGGTGGGCGCTGAAGCGCCTCGACCAGGACGCTCTGATGGCGGCAGCCCACGTCGTGGCCTGGCCGGCAACACCGGCCGGGCCAGTCGACGGGACAAGGGAGGCCCATTGGTTCCGGGGCGCAATGACGTCGATTTGCGACGTCGCCATGCCCCGGGCCAGGGTCTTCCCGAGGAAGGCGGTGTACTGGTGGTCGCGCGCGATAGCGGATTTACGCACAGAGTGCATCCGCGCGCGACGCCAGTACGCCCGCGCCCGTCGACGACGACGTTCCGACGTGGAGCTGGCTATCCGGCTGTATGGGCGATACAGGGAGAAGGTGGTCGCCCTGCAGCTGGCCATCAGGCAGGCGAAGAGCCAGGCCTGGCGCGACTTTCTCGGGTCTCTGAACCGAGATCCGTGGGGGCGCCCATACAAAATGGCGATGGGACGTTTACGTCCCTGGGCGCCCCCTCTGACGGAAAGCCTGGATCCGGGGATGCTCGGACGGGTCGTGGACGCGCTATTCCCCGTCAGCGGGGAGGCGTCCCGGCCCGTCCCTCAGCTAGAGGGACATGAGTGGTCCCCGGATCTGGAGGTCGCGCCGGAGGAAATGGCCGGGGTAGTCAAATGGCTTCGGGGCAAGAATACTGCCCCGGGGCCGGACGGTATCCCCGGCCGGGTCTGGTTGCTTGCCATGAGCGTCCTGGGCGGGAGGCTCAGAAGCCTCTTCTCCGGGCTCCTGAGGTCCGGGGTGTTCCCGGACCTCTGGAGGAGAAGTCGGATGGTCCTCTTAAAGAAGGATGGGAGGCCTGCGGATTCTCCCTCCGCGTACCGGCCCATTTGCCTCCTGGACGAGGTGGGCAAGATCTTTGAAAAGATCATTGCTGCCCGCCTCGCCAGGCACCTGTCCCGCGTTGGCCCCGATCTGGCGGACTGCCAGTTCGGCTTCCGGGAGGGGCGATCGACGGTCGACGCAATCGACCGTCTAAAGTCCCTCTCGGACAATGCCGTGGCACGGGGCGGGGTGTGTTTGGCGGTGTCGATCGACATCGTCAATGCATTTAACACCCTGCCCTGGTCCGCCATTAGGGAGGCCCTGGTTGAACACCAGGTGCCTCCCTATCTGAGGCGGGTGATCGGGGCCTACCTGCGGGACAGGTGGGTGGAATACCCGGGCCGGTACGGGACGATACGGAGGGAAGTGGACTGCGGGGTCCCACAGGGGTCCGTGTTAGGACCACTCCTGTGGGACCTGGGATATAACGCAGTCCTGAGGGCCTCCCTGCCCGACGGTGCCACTGTCGTCTGCTATGCGGACGACACGTTAGTGGTCACCGTCGGGGACACCTTCGAGAGGACCATCCGACGAGCGGAGGTTGCGGTGGCAGCCGTCGTCGCGAAGATCCACGATCTGGGGCTGAAGATGGCCCCGGAGAAGGCCGAGGCCGTCTGGTTTGGACGGCCTCGGTCGCGGCCACCGGCCGGATCGTGGATCTGGGTTGGAGGAGCCTGCGTCGAGGTGAAGTCCGAGATCAAGTATCTCGGACTGATCCTCGACAGCCACTGGAGATTCGGGGCGCATTTCGGCCGCCTCGTCCCCCGAGTTGAGAGGGCGGCGGCCTCGCTCGGCCGCCTGTTGCCCAATCTCGGGGGACCGGATAACATGGTGCGTCGCCTATACCTGGGCGTGGTGCGGTCCATGGCCTTGTACGGCGCCCCGATCTGGGGGCCGTCCGCGAGGGCAAGCCGGCGCATCACTTTGTTGTTGCGCCGGCTTCAGAGGCAAATGGCCCTTCGCCTCATACGGGGTTACCGCACCGCGTCTACCGTGGCGGCGCTTGCTCTGGCGGGAGAAATTCCCTTCGAGCTGCAGGTGGCGATGCGCGCCTATGTCTATAGGCGCATATGCATCGCTGGCCGGGCTCGGGGGGACCCGCCGGAGCGGGAGGCGGTCGACGGCTTCGAACTCCAGGCCCGGGGACTAGCGCTCGCCAGATGGCATGCGGAGCTTTGTTCCCATGCCGGCGAGCGCGTCCCTGGGGCTCTCCTGCCACACTTCACCTCGTGGCGGGAGAGGCGGTTTGGCAGGCTCACCTACCGTGCGACGCAGGTGTTCACCGGGCATGGCTGCTTCGGTGTGTACCTGTGTCGCATCGGTCGGGAAGCGACGACGGTGTGCCACCACTGTGGCGCGGAGGAGGACTCGGCGCAGCATACACTGGAGGTATGCCCCGCCTTTTCAGTGCTGCGCCGAGTCCTAAGACGGGAAGTTGGTCGCGACCTCGCTCTCTCCAGCTTAGTTGGGGCCATGCTGGAGAGCCCAAGAAAATGGGCGGCAGCCATCGCCTTCTGCGAAGAGGTGATGCTGCAGAAGGAGGCTGCCGAGCGGGGTCGCCGTGAGCGGGGGGTGCGGCGTGTGCGCCCACGCCTAGAGCCCCCCTCCCCGAGCAGATGAGAATAGGCGGGCGGCGGGTGTACCAGATTACTGGTTTAATTGCCCGCCGCCCGCCAACCCCCCCCCCCCCCAACTGAAGCTGTCCACCCCAAAGTGGGAGTGACGAGGCGGTGTGGGGTGCGGTCCCCCGCACCGCCGAAGCAAGATGATTCATGGGGGGAGTATAAATCTCCCCCCCGGGACGCGGCCGGCCATCGCCATTCCATCCTGGTGGCCGACCAGGCGAGGGGGAGCCGCGGTTGTGTTCTGTAAGAGTTCCCGTGGCTCCCCCGCTACTCGCCAGCGCCCTAGGCCGCCGTGGGGGTTTTAGCGGGTCAAAACCCGCACTACCCCCGCCCCGCCCCTCGGGCGGGACGGGGGTGTCTGACCAGCAGATTTCCCCCACGTTAAACAAAAAAAAAAAAAAAAAAAAAAAAAAAAAAAGACGCGCTATGATGCAACAGACGAGCGATTGGAACGCCCGAATATTTTCAAAGTCCCAACGTACCGATCAAGAGTAAAGTACCATTTTCCTACATTAGATTTCGTTCTAAATGCTTAATCCCTATGTAGAAACGTTAGTTAAGCAAGAATATCGTATTTTTAAAAAAATCTAATGATAGGATTTTTCAGAAAATTGAAAAAACCGTAAAATGTCAAGAGTAAAGTGCCCTTATTTTAAACATTATATCGTTCTAAATGCTTAATCCCTATGTAAAAAAGTTATCTAAGCAAGAATATGTTATTGAATAAAATGAGAAAAATTTATTTTAGCCGTAAATCGAAAATAATGGGTCGAGCGAATCGCTCGATTGCGCCGAGACGCGCTATGATGCAACAGACGAGCGATTGGAACGCCCGAATATTTTCAAAGTCCCAACGTACCGATCAAGAGTAAAGTACCATTTTCCTACATTAGATTTCGTTCTAAATGCTTAATCTCTATGTAGAAACGTTAGTTAAGCAAGAATATCGTATTTTTAAAAAAATCTAATGATAGGATTTTCCAGAAAATTGAAAAAACCGAAAAATGTCAAGAGTAAAGTGCCATTTTCTGACATTAGATTTCGTTCTAAATGCTTAATCCCTATGTAGAAACGTTAGTTAAGCAAGAATATCGTATTTTTAAACAAATCTAATGATAGGATTTTTCAGAAAATTGAAAAAACCGTAAAATGTCAAGAGTAAAGTGCCCTTATTTTAAACATTATATCGTTCTAAATGCTTAATCCCTATGTAAAAAAGTTATCTAAGCAAGAATATGTTATTGAATAAAATGAGAAAAATTTATTTTAGCCGTAAATCGAAAATAATGGGTCGAGCGAATCGGTCGATTGCGCCGAGACGCGCTATGATGCAACAGACGAGCGATTGGAACGCCCGAATATTTTCAAAGTCCCAACGTACCGATCAAGAGTAAAGTACCATTTTCCTACATTAGATTTCGTTCTAAATGCTTAATCCCTATGTAGAAACGTTAGTTAAGAAAGAATATCGTATTTTTAAAAAAATCTAATGATAGGATTTTCCAGAAAATTGAAAAAACCGAAAAATGTCAAGAGTAAAGTGCCATTTTCTGACATTAGATTTCGTTCTAAATGCTTAATCCCTATGTAGAAACGTTAGTTAAGCAAGAATATCGTATTTTTAAAAAAATCTAATGATAGGATTTTTCAGAAAATTGAAAAAACCGTAAAATGTCAAGAGTAAAGTGCCCTTATTTTAAACAATGTATCGTTCTAAATGCTTAATCCCTATGTAAAAAAGTTATTTAAGCAAGAATATGTTATTGAAAAAAAATTAGAAAAATTTATTTTAGCCGTAAATCGAAAATAATGGGGACACCGGAGCTGTTCAAAGCGCCGAGCGCGCCGCGTACCCCCCCCGTGTCCGCTACCTTGTCGTGGTGGGGGGGCTTCGTGCCCTAATGATCCTCAAGGCTGTGCCGGTGGGGATTTTATTCCCTGACAGGTTCTACCTAGCCGGAGTGGCTTGAGGTGAGGGGCCAACTAAAGTCGGACACATACCGTAAACCTGTGGTCATGTTTTACAGGAACGGGGGTCTTGCCTTAACCGGCCGGACCGCGAGGATGACAACCTCTCTAAAAAATCCCTAGCCCCAAGCAGCGTTGCGCGGTGAAGAGGGCGTAGCTGGAGTAAGCGCCAGCTATGGTTGGTGGGTGCACCAATCTTTAGCGGACAACCCCGGGGTACCTGGCGACCCCCCGGGCGTATTAGCCTTCCCCGGGTATGGCGGCTCTACCCGGGGTGACCTCCTTTCCGACCACACTCGTGGGATCAGTGATGGATTCTTTTTCAAAAATAACCGGGGAGGGGGGTAACGAGCGAGAGGGAGAGGCGTGCGAGCCAATTGTGCGCCTAAACAGATGTGTAGAGCCGGTGTCGCGGAGGCATTCTGCCACACGCGGCACCAAGAGGCCTGCGGAGGGCCTTGGCGACTGCGACGGGGGGGAGGAGTCGGACTTCTCCGTCTCCTCCCACCACTCGTCGCAGAGCGTCCCGGGCACCTCCACGAGGAAACGGGGCCGGCCACCGACGACCGGGCAATACGTTGGCCTCCAAGAGGCCAAACGGAGACAGGCTGAGGCTGAGAAAAGCCTCATAGCGGGCATTTTCGACCCGGTTGCCCCGGGACCGAGGCCCGCGAGTTCGAGCGACCAACTCCCTGATGAGGTGGAGGTCGCTGCGGATTTCCGGGGCCGCCCGACGCGGGACGTTGCGGCCGCGGTAATGGAGTGCCTGGGCGATGTGGCCAGGATATCCAATGCCGCGACGGGGCTGAAGGCCAGTGCGGTGCGGTCCCTCCGGACGGCGGCCCTGAGCAGCCGGGTGGGCGTTGCGGAGCTGGCAGTTCGGTCGGCTCCCAGCGCCACCCGGCTGTTGGAGGCCGAAAATGCCACACTGAGGGAGCAGTTGGCGGAGTTACGGGCGGAGGTCGCCCGACTCCGTCAAGCGGTGGAGGCGGGGCCGGCTGCTGCCGGGATGGCTCCGCCGCTGCCCCCTGGGGGGGGGCAAGGGGTTGCGGCCGGTTGTCGGCGCACGGGGGCCCCAGACCCCTGGGCAAGGAGGGCCCTCGCCACCACCCGCGGCTGTGCCAGCCGACTTGCTGGCACAGATCGGCGCCCTTATCGATGCCAAATTGGCATCGTTCAGAAGGGAGCTGGTCCCGCGGGTGCGAGGCCCACGATCGGCGGCACCCGTGCCGTCCGCCCCCTCCCTGCCGATGGACAGGAGGGGGGGGAAGAAAAAGGGTGGCAGTGGGGGAGGGACTGTGGTCGCTAAGGCGGCGCAATTGCAGCCCGCCCCCACTGTTGCGCCGCCCTCCACCACACCTCCAATTGAGGTGTGGTCAAAGGTGGTTGGCCGGAAGGCCAAAAGGGCGGCTGCCGCGGATAAACCCGCGGCAGCTGCCAAGGCTGCTTTAACCCAGAGGGCGGCGAGGCGGGTGGCACCGGCTGCCCCCAAGAAGGCTCCCCTGCCGCCGCGTCCGCCCCGCACGGCCGCCGTTACTATAACGGTACCGGCCAGCGGGGCGATGAGTTATGCCGAGGCGATGACCACTGCCAGGTCCAAAATAGACCTGGCAAAAAAATTGGCATCGCCTCATTGAAGCCCAGGAGGGCGGTGACGGGGGGGATTATTTTGGAGGTCCCCGGAGCAGATGGGACTGCCAAGGCCACTGTCCTTGCCGCAAAGATGGCGGACGCGCTGACGGGAACCGGCGTGAAGGTCGCGCGCCCAATAAAGAAGGCCGACCTTAGGGTGCGCGGCCTGGTCGACTCGACCACGCCGGTGGAGGTCGCCGAAGCTGTCGCCCGTGTGGGAGGGTGCGACCGGGGGGATGTGAGGACCGGCGAAATCCGGTCTTCCCCCTCTGGTTTGGGCACCCTCTGGGTCCAGTGCCCTGCCGCGGCCGCACGCAAAGTTGCGGTCGCCGGCAAATTGACAGTGGGCTGGACCCAGGCGACAGTGGAGGCCCTCAGCGCCCGGCCCTTGCAGTGCTACCGCTGCTTTGGCTTAGGCCACACAAGGCAGCGGTGCACTGCGGCCGAGGATCGGTCCGGCTGCTGTTTTGGGTGCGGCAGTCAGGACCACAAGGTGGCTGGCTGCACTGAACAGCCAAAGTGCCCGCTTTGCGCGGGTGCTGGCAAGACGGCCGGCCACCGCCTCGGCAGCCGGGCGTGCCCTGCCAGCGCGAGACGCGGCAGAGGGAGCAGGGGGAGGAGGACCACGACGGCCAAGGCGGCAGCCGCCGTGGCAGCAACTAATACGAGGGATCCGGCACCCAAGGATGCCACCGTCGCGCCCGCGGGGGCGGTTGGGGCTGATAAAACCCCAGACGCCACCGCTCCCGCGGCGGCGATGGAGATAGAGGTGCCGGAGTAATGGGGCCTACTGGCCCTATTATTCAGGCCAACCTGAACCACTCGGTCAGGCCACAAGACCTTTTTGTGCAATTCCTGGCCGAGTGGGGTGCCGGGTTGGCCGTAGCGGCGGAGCCGTACCGGGTCCCCGACCATCCACATTGGATGGGGGACTTGGACGGCTCCGCCGTTATAATATGGGCAGGTCGGCCGGGGTCCCCGGCGTGCTCCGTTATCGAGCGCGGCCGGGGATACCTGGCCGTTGACTGGGGCGGCACCGTGGTTGTGGCGATCTACGCACCTCCGAGGTGGTCCCTCGTGGAGTTTGAACAGTTTCTGGACGTGGTGGGGAGATGCGTCTCCCGCTGCCAGCCACGTCCGGTGCTGGTCCTGGGGGACTTCAACGCCAAGTCTTCAGCTTGGGGTTCCCCCAGGACGGACCCGAGGGGCCGGGAGGTGCTTGATTGGGCGGCGGGACTCGAGCTCCGTCTCCTAAACACGGGCTCGGTCCATACGTGCGTGCGGTACAACGGGGGGTCCATCGTTGACCTATCATGGGCAACGCCCCCGGCCGTGCGCCGTATTACGGGGTGGAGGGTGGCGGAGGAGGTCGAGACGCTATCCGACCACAGATACATTGTTCTCGGCCTCTCCGCCGCCCCATCGACACCCCGACGTCGCCCCGCTGATGAGGGATCGCCTCAGCCGCGGTGGGCGCTGAAGCGCCTCGACCAGGACGCTCTGATGGCGGCAGCCCACGTCGTGGCCTGGCCGGCAACACCGGCCGGGCCAGTCGACGGGACAAGGGAGGCCCATTGGTTCCGGGGCGCAATGACGTCGATTTGCGACGTCGCCATGCCCCGGGCCAGGGTCTTCCCGAGGAAGGCGGTGTACTGGTGGTCGCGCGCGATAGCGGATTTACGCACAGAGTGCGTCCGCGCGCGACGCCAGTACGCCCGCGCCCGTCGACGACGACGTTCCGACGTGGAGCTGGCTATCCAGCTGTATGGGCGATACAGGGAGAAGGTGGTCGCCCTGCAGCTGGCCATCAGGCAGGCGAAGAGCCAGGCCTGGCGCGACTTTCTCGGGTCTCTGAACCGAGATCCGTGGGGGCGCCCATACAAAATGGCGATGGGACGTTTGCGTTCCTGGGCGCCCCCTCTGACGGAAAGCCTGGATCCGGGGATGCTCGGACGGGTCGTGGACGCGTTATTCCCCGTCAGCGGGGAGGCGTCCCGGCCCGTCCCTCAGCTAGAGGGACATGAGTGGTCCCCGGATCTGGAGGTCGCGCCGGAGGAAATGGCCGGGGTGGTCAAATGGCTTCGGGGCAAGAATACTGCCCCGGGGCCGGACGGTATCCCCGGCCGGGTCTGGTTGCTTGCCATGAGCGTCCTGGGCGGGAGGCTCAGAAGCCTCTTCTCCGGGCTCCTGAGGTCCGGGGTGTTCCCGGACCTCTGGAGGAGAAGTCGGATGGTCCTCTTAAAGAAGGATGGGAGGCCTGCGGATTCTCCCTCCGCGTACCGGCCCATTTGCCTCCTGGACGAGGTGGGCAAGATCTTTGAAAAGATCATTGCTGCCCGCCTCGCCAGGCACCTGTCCCGCGTTGGCCCCGATCTGGCGGACTGCCAGTTCGGCTTCCGGGAGGGGCGATCGACGGTCGACGCAATCGACCGTCTAAAGTCCCTCTCGGACAATGCCGTGGCACGGGGCGGGGTGTGCTTGGCGGTGTCGATCGACATCGTCAATGCGTTCAACACCCTGCCCTGGTCCGCCATTAGGGAGGCCCTGGTTGAACACCAGGTGCCTCCCTATCTGAGGCGGGTGATCGGGGCCTACCTGCGGGACAGGTGGGTGGAATACCCGGGCCGGTACGGGACGATACGGAGGGAAGTGGACTGCGGGGTCCCACAGGGGTCCGTGTTGGGACCACTCCTGTGGGACCTGGGATATAACGCAGTCCTGAAGGCCTCCCTGCCCGACGGTGCCACTGTCGTCTGCTATGCGGACGACACGTTAGTGGTCACCGTCGGGGACACCTTCGAGAGGACCATCCGACGAGCGGAGGTTGCGGTGGCAGCCGTCGTCGCGAAGATCCACGATCTGGGGCTGAAGATGGCCCCGGAGAAGGCCGAGGCCGTCTGGTTTGGACGGCCTCGGTCGCGGCCACCGGCCGGATCGTGGATCTGGGTTGGAGGAGCCTGCGTCGAGGTGAAGTCCGAGATCAAGTATCTCGGACTGATCCTCGACAGCCACTGGAGATTCGGGGCGCATTTCGGCCGCCTCGTCCCCCGAGTTGAGAGGGCGGCGGCCTCGCTCGGCCGCCTGTTGCCCAATCTCGGGGGACCGGATAACATGGTGCGTCGCCTATACCTGGGCGTGGTGCGGTCCATGGCCTTGTACGGCGCCCCGATCTGGGGGCCGTCCGCGAGGGCAAGCCGGCGCATCACTTTGTTGTTGCGCCGGCTTCAGAGGCAAATGGCCCTTCGCCTCATACGGGGTTACCGCACCGCGTCTACCGTGGCGGCGCTTGCTCTGGCGGGAGAAATTCCCTTCGAGCTGCAGGCGGCGATGCGCGCCTATGTCTATAGGCGCATATGCATCGCTGGCCGGGCTCGGGGGGACCCGCCGGAGCAGGAGGCGGTCGACGGCTTCGAACTCCAGGCCCGGGGACTAGCGCTCGCCAGATGGCATGCGGAGCTTTGCTCCCATGCCGCCGAGCGCGTCCCCGGGGCTCTCCTGCCACACTTCACCTCGTGGCGGGAGAGGCGGTTTGGCAGGCTCACCTACCGTGCGACGCAGGTGTTCACCGGGCATGGCTGCTTCGGTGTGTACCTGTGTCGCATCGGTCGGGAAGCGACGACGGTGTGCCACCACTGTGGCGCGGAGGAGGACTCGGCGCAGCATACACTGGAGGTATGCCCCGCCTTTTCAGTGCTGCGCCGAGTCCTAAGACGGGAAGTTGGTCGCGACCTTGCTCTCTCCAGCTTAGTTGGGGCCATGCTGGAGAGCCCAAGAAAATGGGCGGCAGCCATCACCTTCTGCGAAGAGGTGATGCTGCAGAAGGAGGCTGCCGAGCGGGGTCGCCGTGAGCGGGGGGTGCGGCGTGTGCGCCCACGCCTAGAGCCCCCCCCCGAGCAGATGAGAATAGGCGGGCGGCGGGTGTACCAGATTACTGGTTTAATTGCCCGCCGCCCGCCACCCCCCCCAACAGAAGCTGTCCTCCCCATATTGGGAGGACGAGGCGGTGTGGGGTGCGGTCCCCCGCACCGCCGAAGCAAGATGATTCATGGGGGGAGTATAAATCTCCCCCACGGGACGCGGCCGGCCATCGCCATTCCATCCTGGTGGCCGGCCAGGCGAGGGGGAGCCGCGGTTGTGTTCTGTAAGAGTTCCCGTGGCTCCCCCGCTACTCGCCAGCGCCCTAGGCCGCCGTGGGGGTTTTAGCGGGTCAAAACCCGCACTACCCCCGCCCCGCCCCTCGGGCGGGACGGGGGTGTCTGACCAGCAGATTTCCCCCACATTAAACAAAAAAAAAAAAAAGACGCGCTATGATGCAACAGACGAGCGATTGGAACGCCCGAATATTTTCAAAGTCCCAACGTACCGATCAAGAGTAAAGTACCATTTTCCTACATTAGATTTCGTTCTAAATGCTTAATCCCTATGTAGAAACGTTAGTTAAGCAAGAATATCGTATTTTTAAAAAAATCTAATGATAGGATTTTCCAGAAAATTGAAAAAACCGAAAAATGTCAAGAGTAAAGTGCCATTTTCTGACATTAGATTTCGTTCTAAATGCTTAATCCCTATGTAGAAACGTTAGTTAAGCAAGAATATCGTATTTTTAAAAAAATCTAATGATAGGATTTTTCAGAAAATTGAAATAACCGTAAAATGTCAAGAGTAAAGTGCCCTTATTTTAAACATTATATCGTTCTAAATGCTTAATCCCTATGTAAAAAAGTTATCTAAGCAAGAATATGTTATTGAATAAAATGAGAAAAATTTATTTTAGCCGTAAATCGAAAATAATGGGTCGAGCGAATCGCTCGATTGCGCCGAGACGCGCTATGATGCAACAGACGAGCGATTGGAACGCCCGACTATTTTCAAAGTCCCAACGTACCGATCAAGAGTAAAGTACCATTTTCCTACATTAGATTTCGTTCTAAATGCTTAATCCCTATGTAGAAACGTTAGTTAAGCAAGAATATCGTATTTTTAAAAAAATCTAATGATAGGATTTTCCAGAAAATTGAAAAAACCGAAAAATGTCAAGAGTAAAGTGCCATTTTCTGACATTAGATTTCGTTCTAAATACTTAATCCCTATGTAGAAACGTTAGTTAAGCTAGAATATCGTATTTTTAAAAAAATCTAATGATAGGATTTTTCAGAAAATTGAAAAAATCGTAAAATGTCAAGAGTAAAGTGCCCTTATTTTAAACATTATATCGTTCTAAATGCTTAATCCCTATGTATAAAAGTTATCTAAGCAAGAATCTGTTATTGAATAAAATGAGAAAAATTTATTTTAGCCGTAAATCGAAAATAATGGGGACACCGGAGCTGTTCAAAGCGCCGAGCGCGCCGCGTACGCCCGAATATTTTCTAAGTCCCAACGTACCGATCAAGAGTAAAGTACCATTTTCCTATATTAGATTTCGTTCTAAATGCTTAATCCCTATGTAGAAACGTCAGTTAAGCAAGAATATCGTATTTTTAAAAAAATCTAATGATAGGATTTTCCAGAAAATTGAAAAAACCGAAAAATGTCAAGAGTAAAGTGCCATTTTCTGACATTAGATTTCGTTCTAAATGCTTAATCCCTATGTAGAAACGTTAGTTAAGCAAGAATATCGTATTTTTAAAAAAATCTAATGACAGGATTTTTCAGAAAATTGAAAAAACCGTAAAATGTCAAGAGTAAAGTGCCCTTATTTTAAACATTATATCGTTCTAAATGCTTAATCCCTATGTAAAAAAGTTATCTAAGCAAGAATATGTTATTGAATAAAATGAGAAAAATTTATTTTAGCCGTAAATCGAAAATAATGGGTCGAGCGAATCGGTCGATTGCGCCGAGACGCGCTATGATGCAACAGACGAGCGATTGGAACGCCCGAATATTTTCAAAGTCCCAACGTACCGATCAAGAGTAAAGTACCATTTTCCTACATTAGATTTCGTTCTAAATGCTTAATCCCTATGTAAAAACGTTAGTTAAGCAAGAATATCGTATTTTTAAAAAAATCTAATGATAGGATTTTCCAGAAAATTGAAAAAACCGAAAAATGTCAAGAGTAAAGTGCCATTTTCCTACATTAGATTTCGTTCTAAATGCTTAATCCCTATGTGGAAACGTCAGTTAAGCGAGAATATCGTATTTTTAAAAAAATCTAATGATAGGATTTTTCAGAAAATTGAAAAAACCGTAAAATGTCAAGAGTAAAGTGCCCTTATTTTAAACAATGTATCGTTCTAAATGCTTAATCCCTATGTAAAAAAGTTATTTAAGCAAGAATATGTTATTGAAAAAAATTAGAAAAATTTATTTTAGCCGTAAATCGAAAATAATGGGTCGAGCGAATCGGTCGATTGCGCCGAGACGCGCTATGATGCAACAGACGAGCGATTGGAACGCCCGAATATTTTCAAAGTCCCACCGTACCGATCAAGAGTAAAGTACCATTTTCCTACATTAGATTTCGTTCTAAATGCTTAATCCCTATGTAGAAACGTTAGTTAAGCAACAATATCGTATTTTTAAAAAAATCTAATGATAGGATTTTCCAGAAAATTGAAAAAACCGAAAAATGTCAAGAGTAAAGTGCCATTTTCTGACATTAGATTTCGTTCTAAATGCTTAATCCCTATGTAGAAACGTTAGTTAAGCAAGAATATCGTATTTTTAAAAAAATCTAATGATAGGATTTTTCAGAAAATTGAAAAAACCGTAAAATGTCAAGAGTAAAGTGCCCTTATTTTAAACATTATATCGTTCTAAATGCTTAATCCCTATGTAAAAAAGTTATCTAAGCAAGAATATGTTATTGAATAAAATGAGAAAAATTTATTTTAGCCGTAAATCGAAAATAATGGGTCGAGCGAATCGGTCGATTGCGCCGAGACGCGCTATGATGCAACAGACGAGCGATTGGAACGCCCGAATATTTTCAAAGTCCCAACGTACCGATCAAGAGTAAAGTACCATTTTCCTACATTAGATTTCGTTCTAAATGCTTAATCCCTATGTAGAAACGTTATTTAAGCAAGAATATCGTATTTTTAAAAAAATCTAATGATAGGATTTTCCAGAAAATTGAAAAAACCGAAAAATGTCAAGAGTAAAGTGCCATTTTCTGACATTAGATTTCGTTCTAAATGCTTAATCCCTATGTAGAAACGTTAGTTAAGCAAGAATATCGTATTTTTAAAAAAATCTAATGATAGGATTTTCCAGAAAATTGAAAAAACCGTAAAATGTCAAGAGTAAAGTGCCCTTATTTTAAACAATGTATCGTTCTAAATGCTTAATCCCTATGTAAAAAAGTTATTTAAGCAAGAATATGTTATTGAAAAAAATTAGAAAAATTTATTTTAGCCGTAAATCGAAAATAATGGGTCGAGCGAATCGGTCGATTGCGCCGAGACGCGCTATGATGCAACAGACGAGCGATTGGAACGCCCGAATATTTTCAAAGTCCCAACGTACCGATCAAGAGTAAAGTACCATTTTCCTACATTAGATTTCGTTCTAAATGCTTAATCCCTATGTAGAAACGTTAGTTAAGCAAGAATATCGTATTTTTAAAAAAATCTAATGATAGGATTTTTCAGAAAATTGAAAAAACCGTAAAATGTCAAGAGTAAAGTGCCCTTATTTTAAACAATGTATCGTTCTAAATGCTTAATCCCTATGTAAAAAAGTTATTTAAGCAAGAATATGTTATTGAAAAAAATTAGAAAAATTTATTTTAGCCGTAAATCGAAAATAATGGGTCGAGCGAATCGGTCGATTGCGCCGAGACGCGCTATGATGCAACAGACGAGCGATTGGAACGCCCGAATATTTTCAAAGTCCCAACGTACCGATCAAGAGTAAAGTACCATTTTCCTACATTAGATTTCGTTCTAAATGCTTAATCCCTATGTAAAAACGTTAGTTAAGCAAGAATATCGTATTTTTAAAAAAATCTAATGATAGGATTTTCCAGAAAATTGAAAAAACCGAAAAATGTCAAGAGTAAAGTGCCATTTTCCTACATTAGATTTCGTTCTAAATGCTTAATCCCTATGTGGAAACGTCAGTTAAGCAAGAATATCGTATTTTTAAAAAAATCTAATGATAGGATTTTTCAGAAAATTGAAAAAACCGTAAAATGTCAAGAGTAAAGTGCCCTTATTTTAAACAATGTATCGTTCTAAATGCTTAATCCCTATGTAAAAAAGTTATTTAAGCAAGAATATGTTATTGAAAAAAATTAGAAAAATTTATTTTAGCCGTAAATCGAAAATAATGGGGACACCGGAGCTGTTCAAAGCGCCGAGCGCGCCGCGTACGCCCGAATATTTTCTAAGTCCCAACGTACCGATCAAGAGTAAAGTACCATTTTCCTACATTAGATTTCGTTCTAAATGCTTAATCCCTATGTAGAAACGTCAGTTAAGCAAGAATATCGTATTTTTAAAAAAATCTAATGATAGGATTTTCCAGAAAATTGAAAAAACCGAAAAATGTCAAGAGTAAAGTGCCATTTTCTGACATTAGATTTCGTTCTAAATGCTTAATCCCTATGTAGAAACGTTAGATAAGCAAGAATATCGTATTTTTAAAAAAATCTAATGATAGGATTTTTCAGAAAATTGAAAAAACCGTAAAATGTCAAGAGTAAAGTGCCCTTATTTTAAACAATGTATCGTTCTAAATGCTTAATCCCTATGTAAAAAAGTTATTTAAGCAAGAATATGTTATTGAAAAAAATTAGAAAAATTTATTTTAGCCGTAAATCGAAAATAATGGGTCGAGCGAATCGGTCGATTGCGCCGAGACGCGCTATGATGCAACAGACGAGCGATTGGAACGCCCGAATATTTTCAAAGTCCCACCGTACCGATCAAGAGTAAAGTACCATTTTCCTACATTAGATTTCGTTCTAAATGCTTAATCCCTATGTAGAAACGTTAGTTAAGCAACAATATCGTATTTTTAAAAAAATCTAATGATAGGATTTTCCAGAAAATTGAAAAAACCGAAAAATGTCAAGAGTAAAGTGCCATTTTCTGACATTAGATTTCGTTCTAAATGCTTAATCCCTATGTAGAAACGTTAGTTAAGCAAGAATATCGTATTTTTAAAAAAATCTAATGATAGGATTTTTCAGAAAATTGAAAAAACCGTAAAATGTCAAGAGTAAAGTGCCCTTATTTTAAACATTATATCGTTCTAAATGCTTAATCCCTATGTAAAAAAGTTATCTAAGCAAGAATATGTTATTGAATAAAATGAGAAAAATTTATTTTAGCCGTAAATCGAAAATAATGGGTCGAGCGAATCGGTCGATTGCGCCGAGACGCGCTATGATGCAACAGACGAGCGATTGGAACGCCCGAATATTTTCAAAGTCCCAACGTACCGATCAAGAGTAAAGTACCATTTTCCTACATTAGATTTCGTTCTAAATGCTTAATCCCTATGTAGAAACGTTAGTTAAGCAAGAATATCGTATTTTTAAAAAAATCTAATGATAGGATTTTCCAGAAAATTGAAAAAACCGAAAAATGTCAAGAGTAAAGTGCCATTTTCTGACATTAGATTTCGTTCTAAATGCTTAATCCCTATGTAGAAACGTTAGTTAAGCAAGAATATCGTATTTTTAAAAAAATCTAATGATAGGATTTTTCAGAAAATTGAAAAAACCGTAAAATGTCAAGAGTAAAGTGCCCTTATTTTAAACAATGTATCGTTCTAAATGCTTAATCCCTATGTAAAAAAGTTATTTAAGCAAGAATATGTTATTGAAAAAAATTAGAAAAATTTATTTTAGCCGTAAATCGAAAATAATGGGTCGAGCGAATCGGTCGATTGCGCCGAGACGCGCTATGATGCAACAGACGAGCGATTGGAACGCCCGAATATTTTCAAAGTCCCAACGTACCGATCAAGACTAAAGTACCATTTTCCTACATTAGATTTCGTTCTAAATGCTTAATCCCTATGTAAAAACGTTAGTTAAGCAAGAATATCGTATTTTTAAAAAAATCTAATGATAGGATTTTCCAGAAAATTGAAAAAACCGAAAAATGTCAAGAGTAAAGTGCCATTTTCCTACATTAGATTTCGTTCTAAATGCTTAATCCCTATGTGGAAACGTCAGTTAAGCAAGAATATCGTATTTTTAAAAAAATCTAATGATAGGATTTTTCAGAAAATTGAAAAAACCGTAAAATGTCAAGAGTAAAGTGCCCTTATTTTAAACAATGTATCGTTCTAAATGCTTAATCCCTATGTAAAAAAGTTATTTAAGCAAGAATATGTTATTGAAAAAAATTAGAAAAATTTATTTTAGCCGTAAATCGAAAATAATGGGGACACCGGAGCTGTTCAAAGCGCCGAGCGCGCCGCGTACGCCCGAATATTTTCTAAGTCCCAACGTACCGATCAAGAGTAAAGTACCATTTTCCTACATTAGATTTCGTTCTAAATGCTTAATCCCTATGTAGAAACGTCAGTTAAGCAAGAATATCGTATTTTTAAAAAAATCTAATGATAGGATTTTCCAGAAAATTGAAAAAACCGAAAAATGTCAAGAGTAAAGTGCCATTTTCTGACATTAGATTTCGTTCTAAATGCTTAATCCCTATGTAGAAACGTTAGATAAGCAAGAATATCGTATTTTTAAAAAAATCTAATGATAGGATTTTTCAGAAAATTGAAAAAACCGTAAAATGTCAAGAGTAAAGTGCCCTTATTTTAAACAATGTATCGTTCTAAATGCTTAATCCCTATGTAAAAAAGTTATTTAAGCAAGAATATGTTATTGAAAAAAATTAGAAAAATTTATTTTAGCCGTAAATCGAAAATAATGGGTCGAGCGAATCGGTCGATTGCGCCGAGACGCGCTATGATGCAACAGACGAGCGATTGGAACGCCCGAATATTTTCAAAGTCCCACCGTACCGATCAAGAGTAAAGTACCATTTTCCTACATTAGATTTCGTTCTAAATGCTTAATCCCTATGTAGAAACGTTAGTTAAGCAACAATATCGTATTTTTAAAAAAATCTAATGATAGGATTTTCCAGAAAATTGAAAAAACCGAAAAATGTCAAGAGTAAAGTGCCATTTTCTGACATTAGATTTCGTTCTAAATGCTTAATCCCTATGTAGAAACGTTAGTTAAGCAAGAATATCGTATTTTTAAAAAAATCTAATGATAGGATTTTTCAGAAAATTGAAAAAACCGTAAAATGTCAAGAGTAAAGTGCCCTTATTTTAAACATTATATCGTTCTAAATGCTTAATCCCTATGTAAAAAAGTTATCTAAGCAAGAATATGTTATTGAATAAAATGAGAAAAATTTATTTTAGCCGTAAATCGAAAATAATGGGTCGAGCGAATCGGTCGATTGCGCCGAGACGCGCTATGATGCAACAGACGAGCGATTGGAACGCCCGAATATTTTCAAAGTCCCAACGTACCGATCAAGAGTAAAGTACCATTTTCCTACATTAGATTTCGTTCTAAATGCTTAATCCCTATGTAGAAACGTTAGTTAAGCAAGAATATCGTATTTTTAAAAAAATCTAATGATAGGATTTTCCAGAAAATTGAAAAAACCGAAAAATGTCAAGAGTAAAGTGCCATTTTCTGACATTAGATTTCGTTCTAAATGCTTAATCCCTATGTAGAAACGTTAGTTAAGCAAGAATATCGTATTTTTAAAAAAATCTAATGATAGGATTTTCCAGAAAATTGAAAAAACCGTAAAATGTCAAGAGTAAAGTGCCCTTATTTTAAACAATGTATCGTTCTAAATGCTTAATCCCTATGTAAAAAAGTTATTTAAGCAAGAATATGTTATTGAAAAAAATTAGAAAAATTTATTTTAGCCGTAAATCGAAAATAATGGGTCGAGCGAATCGGTCGATTGCGCCGAGACGCGCTATGATGCAACAGACGAGCGATTGGAACGCCCGAATATTTTCAAAGTCCCAACGTACCGATCAAGAGTAAAGTACCATTTTCCTACATTAGATTTCGTTCTAAATGCTTAATCCCTATGTAGAAACGTCAGTTAAGCAAGAATATCGTATTTTTAAAAAAATCTAATGATAGGATTTTCCAGAAAATTGAAAAAACCGAAAAATGTCAAGAGTAAAGTGCCATTTTCTGACATTAGATTTCGTTCTAAATGCTTAATCCCTATGTAGAAACGTTAGATAAGCAAGAATATCGTATTTTTAAAAAAATCTAATGATAGGATTTTTCAGAAAATTGAAAAAACCGTAAAATGTCAAGAGTAAAGTGCCCTTATTTTAAACAATGTATCGTTCTAAATGCTTAATCCCTATGTAAAAAAGTTATTTAAGCAAGAATATGTTATTGAAAAAAATTAGAAAAATTTATTTTAGCCGTAAATCGAAAATAATGGGTCGAGCGAATCGGTCGATTGCGCCGAGACGCGCTATGATGCAACAGACGAGCGATTGGAACGCCCGAATATTTTCAAAGTCCCACCGTACCGATCAAGAGTAAAGTACCATTTTCCTACATTAGATTTCGTTCTAAATGCTTAATCCCTATGTAGAAACGTTAGTTAAGCAACAATATCGTATTTTTAAAAAAATCTAATGATAGGATTTTCCAGAAAATTGAAAAAACCGAAAAATGTCAAGAGTAAAGTGCCATTTTCTGACATTAGATTTCGTTCTAAATGCTTATTCCCTATGTAGAAACGTTAGTTAAGCAAGAATATCGTATTTTTAAAAAAATCTAATGATAGGATTTTTCAGAAAATTGAAAAAACCGTAAAATGTCAAGAGTAAAGTGCCCTTATTTTAAACATTATATCGTTCTAAATGCTTAATCCCTATGTAAAAAAGTTATCTAAGCAAGAATATGTTATTGAATAAAATGAGAAAAATTTATTTTAGCCGTAAATCGAAAATAATGGGTCGAGCGAATCGGTCGATTGCGCCGAGACGCGCTATGATGCAACAGACGAGCGATTGGAACGCCCGAATATTTTCAAAGTCCCAACGTACCGATCAAGAGTAAAGTACCATTTTCCTACATTAGATTTCGTTCTAAATGCTTAATCCCTATGTAAAAACGTTAGTTAAGCAAGAATATCGTATTTTTAAAAAAATCTAATGATAGGATTTTCCAGAAAATTGAAAAAACCGAAAAATGTCAAGAGTAAAGTGCCATTTTCCTACATTAGATTTCGTTCTAAATGCTTAATCCCTATGTGGAAACGTCAGTTAAGCAAGAATATCGTATTTTTAAAAAAATCTAATGATAGGATTTTTCAGAAAATTGAAAAAACCGTAAAATGTCAAGAGTAAAGTGCCCTTATTTTAAACAATGTATAGTTCTAAATGCTTAATCCCTATGTAAAAAAGTTATTTAAGCAAGAATATGTTATTGAAAAAAATTAGAAAAATTTATTTTAGCCGTAAATCGAAAATAATGGGTCGAGCGAATCGGTCGATTGCGCCGAGACGCGCTATGATGCAACAGACGAGCGATTGGAACGCCCGAATATTTTCAAAGTCCCAACGTACCGATCAAGAGTAAAGTACCATTTTCCTACATTAGATTTCGTTCTAAATGCTTAATCCCTATGTAAAAACGTTAGTTAAGCAAGAATATCGTATTTTTAAAAAAATCTAATGATAGGATTTTCCAGAAAATTGAAAAAACCGAAAAATGTCAAGAGTAAAGTGCCATTTTCCTACATTAGATTTCGTTCTAAATGCTTAATCCCTATGTAAAAACGTTAGTTAAGCAAGAATATCGTATTTTTAAAAAAATCTAATGATAGGATTTTTCAGAAAATTGAAAAAACCGTAAAATGTCAAGAGTAAAGTGCCCTTATTTTAAACAATGTATCGTTCTAAATGCTTAATCCCTATGTAAAAAAGTTATTTAAGCAGGAATATGTTATTGAAAAAAATTAGAAAAATTTATTTTAGCCGTAAATCGAAAATAATGGGGACACCGGAGCTGTTCAAAGCGCCGAGCGCGCCGCGTACGCCCGAATATTTTCTAAGTCCCAACGTACCGATCAAGAGTAAAGTACCATTTTCCTACATTAGATTTCGTTCTAAATGCTTAATCCCTATGTAGAAACGTCAGTTAAGCAAGAATATCGTATTTTTAAAAAAATCTAATGATAGGATTTTCCAGAAAATTGAAAAAACCGAAAAATGTCAAGAGTAAAGTGCCATTTTCTGACATTAGATTTCGTTCTAAATGCTTAATCCCTATGTAGAAACGTTAGATAAGCAAGAATATCGTATTTTTAAAAAAATCTAATGATAGGATTTTTCAGAAAATTGAAAAAACCGTAAAATGTCAAGAGTAAAGTGCCCTTATTTTAAACAATGTATCGTTCTAAATGCTTAATCCCTATGTAAAAAAGTTATTTAAGCAAGAATATGTTATTGAAAAAAATTAGAAAAATTTATTTTAGCCGTAAATCGAAAATAATGGGTCGAGCGAATCGGTCGATTGCGCCGAGACGCGCTATGATGCAACAGACGAGCGATTGGAACGCCCGAATATTTTCAAAGTCCCACCGTACCGATCAAGAGTAAAGTACCATTTTCCTACATTAGATTTCGTTCTAAATGCTTAATCCCTATGTAGAAACGTTAGTTAAGCAACAATATCGTATTTTTAAAAAAATCTAATGATAGGATTTTCCAGAAAATTGAAAAAACCGAAAAATGTCAAGAGTAAAGTGCCATTTTCTGACATTAGATTTCGTTCTAAATGCTTAATCCCTATGTAGAAACGTTAGTTAAGCAAGAATATCGTATTTTTAAAAAAATCTAATGATAGGATTTTCCAGAAAATTGAAAAAACCGTAAAATGTCAAGAGTAAAGTGCCCTTATTTTAAACAATGTATCGTTCTAAATGCTTAATCCCTATGTAAAAAAGTTATTTAAGCAAGAATATGTTATTGAAAAAAATTAGAAAAATTTATTTTAGCCGTAAATCGAAAATAATGGGTCGAGCGAATCGGTCGATTGCGCCGAGACGCGCTATGATGCAACAGACGAGCGATTGGAACGCCCGAATATTTTCAAAGTCCCAACGTACCGATCAAGAGTAAAGTACCATTTTCCTACATTAGATTTCGTTCTAAATGCTTAATCCCTATGTAGAAACGTTAGTTAAGCAAGAATATCGTATTTTTAAAAAAATCTAATGATAGGATTTTTCAGAAAATTGAAAAAACCGTAAAATGTCAAGAGTAAAGTGCCCTTATTTTAAACAATGTATCGTTCTAAATGCTTAATCCCTATGTAAAAAAGTTATTTAAGCAAGAATATGTTATTGAAAAAAATTAGAAAAATTTATTTTAGCCGTAAATCGAAAATAATGGGTCGAGCGAATCGGTCGATTGCGCCGAGACGCGCTATGATGCAACAGACGAGCGATTGGAACGCCCGAATATTTTCAAAGTCCCAACGTACCGATCAAGAGTAAAGTACCATTTTCCTACATTAGATTTCGTTCTAAATGCTTAATCCCTATGTAGAAACGTCAGTTAAGCAAGAATATCGTATTTTTAAAAAAATCTAATGATAGGATTTTCCAGAAAATTGAAAAAACCGAAAAATGTCAAGAGTAAAGTGCCATTTTCTGACATTAGATTTCGTTCTAAATGCTTAATCCCTATGTAGAAACGTGAGATAAGCAAGAATATCGTATTTTTAAAAAAATCTAATGATAGGATTTTTCAGAAAATTGAAAAAACCGTAAAATGTCAAGAGTAAAGTGCCCTTATTTTAAACAATGTATCGTTCTAAATGCTTAATCCCTATGTAAAAAAGTTATTTAAGCAAGAATATGTTATTGAAAAAAATTAGAAAAATTTATTTTAGCCGTAAATCGAAAATAATGGGTCGAGCGAATCGGTCGATTGCGCCGAGACGCGCTATGATGCAACAGACGAGCGATTGGAACGCCCGAATATTTTCAAAGTCCCACCGTACCGATCAAGAGTAAAGTACCATTTTCCTACATTAGATTTCGTTCTAAATGCTTAATCCCTATGTAGAAACGTTAGTTAAGCAACAATATCGTATTTTTAAAAAAATCTAATGATAGGATTTTCCAGAAAATTGAAAAAACCGAAAAATGTCAAGAGTAAAGTGCCATTTTCTGACATTAGATTTCGTTCTAAATGCTTAATCCCTATGTAGAAACGTTAGTTAAGCAAGAATATCGTATTTTTAAAAAAATCTAATGATAGGATTTTTCAGAAAATTGAAAAAACCGTAAAATGTCAAGAGTAAAGTGCCCTTATTTTAAACATTATATCGTTCTAAATGCTTAATCCCTATGTAAAAAAGTTATCTAAGCAAGAATATGTTATTGAATAAAATGAGAAAAATTTATTTTAGCCGTAAATCGAAAATAATGGGTCGAGCGAATCGGTCGATTGCGCCGAGACGCGCTATGATGCAACAGACGAGCGATTGGAACGCCCGAATATTTTCAAAGTCCCAACGTACCGATCAAGAGTAAAGTACCATTTTCCTACATTAGATTTCGTTCTAAATGCTTAATCCCTATGTAGAAACGTTAGTTAAGCAAGAATATCGTATTTTTAAAAAAATCTAATGATAGGATTTTCCAGAAAATTGAAAAAACCGAAAAATGTCAAGAGTAAAGTGCCATTTTCTGACATTAGATTTCGTTCTAAATGCTTAATCCCTATGTAGAAACGTTAGTTAAGCAAGAATATCGTATTTTTAAAAAAATCTAATGATAGGATTTTCCAGAAAATTGAAAAAACCGTAAAATGTCAAGAGTAAAGTGCCCTTATTTTAAACAATGTATCGTTCTAAATGCTTAATCCCTATGTAAAAAAGTTATTTAAGCAAGAATATGTTATTGAAAAAAATTAGAAAAATTTATTTTAGCCGTAAATCGAAAATAATGGGTCGAGCGAATCGGTCGATTGCGCCGAGACGCGCTATAATGCAACAGACGAGCGATTGGAACGCCCGAATATTTTCAAAGTCCCAACGTACCGATCAAGAGTAAAGTACCATTTTCCTACATTAGATTTCGTTCTAAATGCTTAATCCCTATGTAGAAACGTTAGTTAAGCAAGAATATCGTATTTTTAAAAAAATCTAATGATAGGATTTTCCAGAAAATTGAAAAAACCGAAAAATGTCAAGAGTAAAGTGCCATTTTCCTACATTAGATTTCGTTCTAAATGCTTAATCCCTATGTGGAAACGTCAGTTAAGCAAGAATATCGTATTTTTAAAAAAATCTAATGGTAGGATTTTTCAGAAAATTGAAAAAACCGTAAAATGTCAAGAGTAAAGTGCCCTTATTTTAAACAATGTATCGTTCTAAATGCTTAATCCCTATGTAAAAAAGTTATTTAAGCAAGAATATGTTATTGAAAAAAATTAGAAAAATTTATTTTAGCCGTAAATCGAAAATAATGGGTCGAGCGAATCAGTCGATTGCGCCGAGACGCGCTATGATGCAACAGACGAGCGATTGGAACGCCCGAATATTTTCAAAGTCCCAACGTACCGATCAAGAGTAAAGTACCATTTTCCTACATTAGATTTCGTTCTAAATGCTTAATCCCTATGTAAAAACGTTAGTTAAGCAAGAATATCGTATTTTTAAAAAAATCTAATGATAGGATTTTCCAGAAAATTGAAAAAACCGAAAAATGTCAAGAGTAAAGTGCCATTTTCCTACATTAGATTTCGTTCTAAATGCTTAATCCCTATGTAAAAACGTTAGTTAAGCAAGAATATCGTATTTTTAAAAAAATCTAATGATAGGATTTTTCAGAAAATTGAAAAAACCGTAAAATGTCAAGAGTAAAGTGCCCTTATTTTAAACAATGTATCGTTCTAAATGCTTAATCCCTATGTAAAAAAGTTATTTAAGCAAGAATATGTTATTGAAAAAAATTAGAAAAATTTATTTTAGCCGTA
Source organism: Megalopta genalis (assembly GCF_051020955.1). Taxonomy (NCBI): domain Eukaryota; kingdom Metazoa; phylum Arthropoda; class Insecta; order Hymenoptera; family Halictidae; genus Megalopta; species Megalopta genalis. Next base: position 1,472,402 of record NW_027476102.1, read on the forward strand.
AATCGAAAATAATGGGTCGAGCGAATCGGTCGATTGCGCCGAGACGCGCTATGATGCAACAGACGAGCGATTGGAACGCCCGAATATTTTCAAAGTCCCACCGTACCGATCAAGAGTAAAGTACCATTTTCCTACATTAGATTTCGTTCTAAATGCTTAATCCCTATGTAGAAACGTTAGTTAAGCAACAATATCGTATTTTTAAAAAAATCTAATGATAGGATTTTCCAGAAAATTGAAAAAACCGAAAAATGTCAAGAGTAAAGTGCCATTTTCTGACATTAGATTTCGTTCTAAATGCTTAATCCCTATGTAGAAACGTTAGTTAAGCAAGAATATCGTATTTTTAAAAAAATCTAATGATAGGATTTTCCAGAAAATTGAAAAAACCGTAAAATGTCAAGAGTAAAGTGCCCTTATTTTAAACAATGTATCGTTCTAAATGCTTAATCCCTATGTAAAAAAGTTATTTAAGCAAGAATATGTTATTGAAAAAAATTAGAAAAATTTATTTTAGCCGTAAATCGAAAATAATGGGTCGAGCGAATCGGTCGATTGCGCCGAGACGCGCTATGATGCAACAGACGAGCGATTGGAACGCCCGAATATTTTCAAAGTCCCAACGTACCGATCAAGAGTAAAGTACCATTTTCCTACATTAGATTTCGTTCTAAATGCTTAATCCCTATGTAGAAACGTTAGTTAAGCAAGAATATCGTATTTTTAAAAAAATCTAATGATAGGATTTTTCAGAAAATTGAAAAAACCGTAAAATGTCAAGAGTAAAGTGCCCTTATTTTAAACAATGTATCGTTCTAAATGCTTAATCCCTATGTAAAAAAGTTATTTAAGCAAGAATATGTTATTGAAAAAAATTAGAAAAATTTATTTTAGCCGTAAATCGAAAATAATGGGTCGAGCGAATCGGTCGATTGCGCCGAGACGCGCTATGATGCAACAGACGAGCGATTGGAACGCCCGAATATTTTCAAAGTCCCAACGTACCGATCAAGAGTAAAGTACCATTTTCCTACATTAGATTTCGTTCTAAATGCTTAATCCCTATGTAGAAACGTCAGTTAAGCAAGAATATCGTATTTTTAAAAAAATCTAATGATAGGATTTTCCAGAAAATTGAAAAAACCGAAAAATGTCAAGAGTAAAGTGCCATTTTCTGACATTAGATTTCGTTCTAAATGCTTAATCCCTATGTAGAAACGTGAGATAAGCAAGAATATCGTATTTTTAAAAAAATCTAATGATAGGATTTTTCAGAAAATTGAAAAAACCGTAAAATGTCAAGAGTAAAGTGCCCTTATTTTAAACAATGTATCGTTCTAAATGCTTAATCCCTATGTAAAAAAGTTATTTAAGCAAGAATATGTTATTGAAAAAAATTAGAAAAATTTATTTTAGCCGTAAATCGAAAATAATGGGTCGAGCGAATCGGTCGATTGCGCCGAGACGCGCTATGATGCAACAGACGAGCGATTGGAACGCCCGAATATTTTCAAAGTCCCACCGTACCGATCAAGAGTAAAGTACCATTTTCCTACATTAGATTTCGTTCTAAATGCTTAATCCCTATGTAGAAACGTTAGTTAAGCAACAATATCGTATTTTTAAAAAAATCTAATGATAGGATTTTCCAGAAAATTGAAAAAACCGAAAAATGTCAAGAGTAAAGTGCCATTTTCTGACATTAGATTTCGTTCTAAATGCTTAATCCCTATGTAGAAACGTTAGTTAAGCAAGAATATCGTATTTTTAAAAAAATCTAATGATAGGATTTTTCAGAAAATTGAAAAAACCGTAAAATGTCAAGAGTAAAGTGCCCTTATTTTAAACATTATATCGTTCTAAATGCTTAATCCCTATGTAAAAAAGTTATCTAAGCAAGAATATGTTATTGAATAAAATGAGAAAAATTTATTTTAGCCGTAAATCGAAAATAATGGGTCGAGCGAATCGGTCGATTGCGCCGAGACGCGCTATGATGCAACAGACGAGCGATTGGAACGCCCGAATATTTTCAAAGTCCCAACGTACCGATCAAGAGTAAAGTACCATTTTCCTACATTAGATTTCGTTCTAAATGCTTAATCCCTATGTAGAAACGTTAGTTAAGCAAGAATATCGTATTTTTAAAAAAATCTAATGATAGGATTTTCCAGAAAATTGAAAAAACCGAAAAATGTCAAGAGTAAAGTGCCATTTTCTGACATTAGATTTCGTTCTAAATGCTTAATCCCTATGTAGAAACGTTAGTTAAGCAAGAATATCGTATTTTTAAAAAAATCTAATGATAGGATTTTCCAGAAAATTGAAAAAACCGTAAAATGTCAAGAGTAAAGTGCCCTTATTTTAAACAATGTATCGTTCTAAATGCTTAATCCCTATGTAAAAAAGTTATTTAAGCAAGAATATGTTATTGAAAAAAATTAGAAAAATTTATTTTAGCCGTAAATCGAAAATAATGGGTCGAGCGAATCGGTCGATTGCGCCGAGACGCGCTATAATGCAACAGACGAGCGATTGGAACGCCCGAATATTTTCAAAGTCCCAACGTACCGATCAAGAGTAAAGTACCATTTTCCTACATTAGATTTCGTTCTAAATGCTTAATCCCTATGTAGAAACGTTAGTTAAGCAAGAATATCGTATTTTTAAAAAAATCTAATGATAGGATTTTCCAGAAAATTGAAAAAACCGAAAAATGTCAAGAGTAAAGTGCCATTTTCCTACATTAGATTTCGTTCTAAATGCTTAATCCCTATGTGGAAACGTCAGTTAAGCAAGAATATCGTATTTTTAAAAAAATCTAATGGTAGGATTTTTCAGAAAATTGAAAAAACCGTAAAATGTCAAGAGTAAAGTGCCCTTATTTTAAACAATGTATCGTTCTAAATGCTTAATCCCTATGTAAAAAAGTTATTTAAGCAAGAATATGTTATTGAAAAAAATTAGAAAAATTTATTTTAGCCGTAAATCGAAAATAATGGGTCGAGCGAATCAGTCGATTGCGCCGAGACGCGCTATGATGCAACAGACGAGCGATTGGAACGCCCGAATATTTTCAAAGTCCCAACGTACCGATCAAGAGTAAAGTACCATTTTCCTACATTAGATTTCGTTCTAAATGCTTAATCCCTATGTAAAAACGTTAGTTAAGCAAGAATATCGTATTTTTAAAAAAATCTAATGATAGGATTTTCCAGAAAATTGAAAAAACCGAAAAATGTCAAGAGTAAAGTGCCATTTTCCTACATTAGATTTCGTTCTAAATGCTTAATCCCTATGTAAAAACGTTAGTTAAGCAAGAATATCGTATTTTTAAAAAAATCTAATGATAGGATTTTTCAGAAAATTGAAAAAACCGTAAAATGTCAAGAGTAAAGTGCCCTTATTTTAAACAATGTATCGTTCTAAATGCTTAATCCCTATGTAAAAAAGTTATTTAAGCAAGAATATGTTATTGAAAAAAATTAGAAAAATTTATTTTAGCCGTAAATCGAAAATAATGGGGACACCGGAGCTGTTCAAAGCGCCGAGCGCGCCGCGTACGCCCGAATATTTTCTAAGTCCCAACGTACCGATCAAGAGTAAAGTACCATTTTCCTACATTAGATTTCGTTCTAAATGCTTAATCCCTATGTAGAAACGTCAGTTAAGCAAGAATATCGTATTTTTAAAAAAATCTAATGATAGGATTTTCCAGAAAATTGAAAAAACCGAAAAATGTCAAGAGTAAAGTGCCATTTTCTGACATTAGATTTCGTTCTAAATGCTTAATCCCTATGTAGAAACGTTAGATAAGCAAGAATATCGTATTTTTAAAAAAATCTAATGATAGGATTTTTCAGAAAATTGAAAAAACCGTAAAATGTCAAGAGTAAAGTGCCCTTATTTTAAACAATGTATCGTTCTAAATGCTTAATCCCTATGTAAAAAAGTTATTTAAGCAAGAATATGTTATTGAAAAAAATTAGAAAAATTTATTTTAGCCGTAAATCGAAAATAATGGGTCGAGCGAATCGGTCGATTGCGCCGAGACGCGCTATGATGCAACAGACGAGCGATTGGAACGCCCGAATATTTTCAAAGTCCCACCGTACCGATCAAGAGTAAAGTACCATTTTCCTACATTAGATTTCGTTCTAAATGCTTAATCCCTATGTAGAAACGTTAGTTAAGCAACAATATCGTATTTTTAAAAAAATCTAATGATAGGATTTTCCAGAAAATTGAAAAAACCGAAAAATGTCAAGAGTAAAGTGCCATTTTCTGACATTAGATTTCGTTCTAAATGCTTATTCCCTATGTAGAAACGTTAGTTAAGCAAGAATATCGTATTTTTAAAAAAATCTAATGATAGGATTTTTCAGAAAATTGAAAAAACCGTAAAATGTCAAGAGTAAAGTGCCCTTATTTTAAACATTATATCGTTCTAAATGCTTAATCCCTATGTAAAAAAGTTATCTAAGCAAGAATATGTTATTGAATAAAATGAGAAAAATTTATTTTAGCCGTAAATCGAAAATAATGGGTCGAGCGAATCGGTCGATTGCGCCGAGACGCGCTATGATGCAACAGACGAGCGATTGGAACGCCCGAATATTTTCAAAGTCCCAACGTACCGATCAAGAGTAAAGTACCATTTTCCTACATTAGATTTCGTTCTAAATGCTTAATCCCTATGTAAAAACGTTAGTTAAGCAAGAATATCGTATTTTTAAAAAAATCTAATGATAGGATTTTCCAGAAAATTGAAAAAACCGAAAAATGTCAAGAGTAAAGTGCCATTTTCCTACATTAGATTTCGTTCTAAATGCTTAATCCCTATGTGGAAACGTCAGTTAAGCAAGAATATCGTATTTTTAAAAAAATCTAATGATAGGATTTTTCAGAAAATTGAAAAAACCGTAAAATGTCAAGAGTAAAGTGCCCTTATTTTAAACAATGTATCGTTCTAAATGCTTAATCCCTATGTAAAAAAGTTATTTAAGCAAGAATATGTTATTGAAAAAAATTAGAAAAATTTATTTTAGCCGTAAATCGAAAATAATGGGTCGAGCGAATCGGTCGATTGCGCCGAGACGCGCTATGATGCAACAGACGAGCGATTGGAACGCCCGAATATTTTCAAAGTCCCAACGTACCGATCAAGAGTAAAGTACCATTTTCCTACATTAGATTTCGTTCTAAATGCTTAATCCCTATGTAAAAACGTTAGTTAAGCAAGAATATCGTATTTTTAAAAAAATCTAATGATAGGATTTTCCAGAAAATTGAGAAAACCGAAAAATGTCAAGAGTAAAGTGCCATTTTCCTACATTAGATTTCGTTCTAAATGCTTAATCCCTATGTAGAAACGTTAGTTAAGCAAGAATATCGTATTTTTAAAAAAATCTAATGATAGGATTTTCCAGAAAATTGAAAAAACCGTAAAATGTCAAGAGTAAAGTGCCCTTATTTTAAACAATGTATCGTTCTAAATGCTTAATCCCTATGTAAAAAAGTTATTTAAGCAAGAATATGTTATTGAAAAAAATTAGAAAAATTTATTTTAGCCGTAAATCGAAAATAATGGGGACACCGGAGCTGTTCAAAGCGCCGAGCGCGCCGCGTACGCCCGAATATTTTCTAAGTCCCAACGTACCGATCAAGAGTAAAGTACCATTTTCCTACATTAGATTTCGTTCTAAATGCTTAATCCCTATGTAGAAACGTCAGTTAAGCAAGAATATCGTATTTTTAAAAAAATCTAATGATAGGATTTTCCAGAAAATTGAAAAAACCGAAAAATGTCAAGAGTAAAGTGCCATTTTCTGACATTAGATTTCGTTCTAAATGCTTAATCCCTATGTAGAAACGTTAGATAAGCAAGAATATCGTATTTTTAAAAAAATCTAATGATAGGATTTTTCAGAAAATTGAAAAAACCGTAAAATGTCAAGAGTAAAGTGCCCTTATTTTAAACAATGTATCGTTCTAAATGCTTAATCCCTATGTAAAAAAGTTATTTAAGCAAGAATATGTTATTGAAAAAAATTAGAAAAATTTATTTTAGCCGTAAATCGAAAATAATGGGTCGAGCGAATCGGTCGATTGCGCCGAGACGCGCTATGATGCAACAGACGAGCGATTGGAACGCCCGAATATTTTCAAAGTCCCACCGTACCGATCAAGAGTAAAGTACCATTTTCCTACATTAGATTTCGTTCTAAATGCTTAATCCCTATGTAGAAACGTTAGTTAAGCAACAATATCGTATTTTTAAAAAAATCTAATGATAGGATTTTCCAGAAAATTGAAAAAACCGAAAAATGTCAAGAGTAAAGTGCCATTTTCTGACATTAGATTTCGTTCTAAATGCTTAATCCCTATGTAGAAACGTTAGTTAAGCAAGAATATCGTATTTTTAAAAAAATCTAATGATAGGATTTTTCAGAAAATTGAAAAAACCGTAAAATGTCAAGAGTAAAGTGCCCTTATTTTAAACATTATATCGTTCTAAATGCTTAATCCCTATGTAAAAAAGTTATCTAAGCAAGAATATGTTATTGAATAAAATGAGAAAAATTTATTTTAGCCGTAAATCGAAAATAATGGGTCGAGCGAATCGGTCGATTGCGCCGAGACGCGCTATGATGCAACAGACGAGCGATTGGAACGCCCGAATATTTTCAAAGTCCCAACGTACCGATCAAGAGTAAAGTACCATTTTCCTACATTAGATTTCGTTCTAAATGCTTAATCCCTATGTAGAAACGTTAGTTAAGCAAGAATATCGTATTTTTAAAAAAATCTAATGATAGGATTTTCCAGAAAATTGAAAAAACCGAAAAATGTCAAGAGTAAAGTGCCATTTTCTGACATTAGATTTCGTTCTAAATGCTTAATCCCTATGTAGAAACGTTAGTTAAGCAAGAATATCGTATTTTTAAAAAAATCTAATGATAGGATTTTCCAGAAAATTGAAAAAACCGTAAAATGTCAAGAGTAAAGTGCCCTTATTTTAAACAATGTATCGTTCTAAATGCTTAATCCCTATGTAAAAAAGTTATTTAAGCAAGAATATGTTATTGAAAAAAATTAGAAAAATTTATTTTAGCCGTAAATCGAAAATAATGGGTCGAGCGAATCGGTCGATTGCGCCGAGACGCGCTATGACCCCCCCGTGTCCGCTACCTTGTCGTGGTGGGGGGGCTTCGTGCCCTAATGATCCTCAAGGCGGTGCCGGCGGGGATTTTATTCCCTGGCAGGTTCTACCTAGCCGGAGTGGCTTGAGGTGAGGGGCCAACTAAAGTCGGACACATACCGTAAACCTGTGGTCATGTTTTACAGGAACGGGGGTCTTGCCTTAACCGGCCGGACCGCGAGGATGACAACCTCTCTAAAAAATCCCTAGCCCCAAGCAGTGTTGCGCGGTGAAGAGGGCGTAGCTGGAGTAATCGCCAGCTATGGTTGGTGGGTGCACCAATCTTTAGCGGACAACCCCGGGGTACCTGGCGACCCCCCGGGCGTATTAGCCTTCCCCGGGTATGGCGGCTCTACCCGGGGTGACCTCCTTTCCGACCACACTCGTGGGATCAGATATGGATTCTTTTTCAAATACAACCGGGGAGGGGGGAAACGAGCGTGAGGTGGAGGTGCGCGGGCCTATCGTGCGCCTCAAAAGATGTACAGAGCCGGTGTCGCGGAGGCATTCTGCAACACGCGGCGCAAAGAGGCCTGCGGAGGGCCTTGGCGACTGCGACGGGGGGGAGGAGTCGGACTTCTCCGTCTCCTCCCACCACTCGTCGCAGAGCGTCCCGGGCACCTCCACGAGGAAACGGGGCCGGCCACCGACGACCGGGCAATACGTTGGCCTCCAAGAGGCCAAACGCAAACAGGCTGAGGCTGAAAGAAGCCTCATAGCGGGCATTTTCGACCCGGTTGCCCCGGGACCGAGGCCCGCGAGTTCGAGCGACCCGCTTCCGGACGAGGTCGAGGTCGCTGCGGATTTCCGGGGCCGCCCGACGCGGGACGTTGCGGCCGCGGTAATGGAGTGCCTGGGCGATGTGGCCAGGATATCCAGTGCCGCGACGGGGCTGAAGGCCAGTGCGGTGCGGTCCCTCCGGACGGCGGCCCTGAGCAGCCGGGTGGGCGTTGCGGAGCTGGCAGTTCGGTCGGCTCCCAGCGCCACCCGGCTGTTGGAGGCCGAGAACGCTCAATTGCGAGAGCAATTGGCGGAGTTGCGGGCGGAGGTCGCCCGACTCCGTCAAGCGGTGGAGGCGGGGCCGGCTGTTGCCGGGATGGCTCCGCCGCTGCCCCCTGATGGGGGCAAGGGGTTGCTGCCGGTTATCAGCGCTCGGGGGCCCCAGTCCCCTGGGCGAGGAGGGTCCTCGCCCCCACCCGCGGCTGTGCCAGCCGACTTGCTGGCACAGATCGGCTCCCTTATCGACGCCAAATTGGCATCGTTCAGAAGGGAGCTGGTCCCGCGGGTGCGAGGCCCGCGGTCGGCGGCACCCGTGCCGCCCGCCCCACCCCTGCCGATGGACAGGAGGGGGGGAAAGAAAAAGGGTGGCAGTGGGGGAGAGACTGTGGTCGCTAAGGCGACACAAATGCAGCCCGCCCCCACTGTTGCGCCGCCCTCCACCACACCTCCAACTGAGGTGTGGTCAAAGGTAGTTGGCCGGAAGGCCAAAAGGGCGGCTGCCGCAGATAAACCTGCGGCAGCTGCCAAGGCTGCTTTGACCGAGAGGGCGGCGAAGCGGGTGGCACCGGCTGCTCCCAAAAGGGCTCCCCTGCCGCCACGTCCGCCCCGCACGGCTGCCGTTACTCTAACGGTACCGGCCGGCGGGGCGATGAGTTACGCCGAGGCGATGGCCACTGCCAGGTCCAAAATAGACCTGGCAGAACTTGGCATCGCCTCGCTGAAGCCCAGGAGAGCGGTGACGGGGGCAATAATTTTAGAGGTCCCCGGAGCTGATGGAGCAGCCAAGGCCACTGCCCTGGCCTCTAAGATGGCTGACGCGCTGGCAGGGACCGGCGTGAAGGTCGCGCGCCCAATCAAAAAGGCCGACCTTAGGGTGCGCGGCCTGGTCGACTCGACCACGCCGGTGGAGGTCGCCGCAGCTGTCGCCCGTGTGGGAGGGTGCGACCGGGGGGATGTGAAGACCGGCGAAATCCGGTCTTCCCCCTCTGGTTTGGGCACCCTCTGGGTCCAGTGCCCTGCTGCGGCCGCGCGAAAAGTTGCGGTCGCTGGCAAATTGACAGTGGGCTGGACCCAGGCGACGGTGGAGGCCCTCAGCGCCCGCCCCTTGCAGTGCTACCGCTGCTTTGGCTTAGGCCACACGAGGCAGCGGTGCACTGCGGCCGAGGATCGGTCCGGCTGCTGTTTTGGGTGCGGCAGTCAGGACCACAGGGTGGCTGGCTGCACTGAACAGCCAAAGTGCCCGCTTTGCGCGGGTGCTGGCAAGCCGGCCGGCCACCGCCTCGGCAGCCGGGCGTGCCCTGCCAGCGCGAGACGCGGCAGAGGGAGCAGGGGGAGGAGAACCACGACGGCCAAGGCGGCAGCCGCCGTGACAGCTACTAATACAAAAGATCCGGCACCCAAGGATGCCACCGTCACGCCCGCGGGGGCGGTTGGGGCTGATAAAACCCCAGACGCCACCGCTCCCGCGGCGGCGATGGAGATTGAGGCGCCGGAGTAATGGGGCCTACTGGCCCTATTATTCAGGCCAACCTGAACCGCTCGGTCAGGGCACAAGACCTTTTTGTGCAATTCCTGGCCGAGCGGGGTGCCGGGTTGGCCGTAGCGGCGGAGCCGTACCGGGTCCCCGACCATCCACATTGGATGGGGGACTTGGACGGCTCCGTCGTTATAATATGGGCAGGCCGGCCGGGGTCCCCGGCGTGCTCCGTTATCGAGCGCGGCCGGGGATACCTGGCCGTTGACTGGGGCGGCACCGTGGTTGTGGCGATCTACGCACCTCCGAGGTGGTCCCTCGTGGAGTATGAACAGTATCTGGACGTGGTGGGGAGATGCGTCTCTCGCTGCCAGCCGCGTCCGGTGCTGGTCCTGGGGGACTTCAACGCCAAGTCTTCAGCTTGGGGTTCCCCCAGGACGGACCCGAGGGGCCGGGAGGTGCTTGATTGGGCGGCGGGACTCGGACTCTGTCTTCTAAACACGGGCTCGGTCCATACGTGCGTGCGGTATAACGGGGGGTCCATCGTTGACCTGTCATGGGCAACGCCCCCGGCCGTGCGCCGTATTACGGGGTGGAGGGTGGCGGAGGAGGTCGAGACGCTGTCCGACCACAGATACATTGTTCTCGGCCTTTCCGCCGCCCCATCGACGCCCCGACGTCGCCCCGCTGATGAGGGATCGCCTCAGCCACGGTGGGCGCTGAAGCGCCTCGACCAGGACGCTCTGATGGCGGCAGCCCACGTCGTGGCCTGGCCGGCAACACCGGCCGGGCCAGTCGACGGGACAAGGGAGGCCCATTGGTTCCGGGGCGCAATGACGTCGATTTGCGACGTCGCCATGCCCCGGGCCAGGGTCTTCCCGAGGAAGGCGGTGTACTGGTGGTCGCGCGCGATAGCGGATTTACGCACAGAGTGCGTCCGCGCGCGACGCCAGTGCGCCCGCGCCCGTCGACGACGACGTTCCGACGTGGAGCTGGCTATCCAGCTGTATGGGCGATACAGGGAGAAGGTGGTCGCCCTGCAGCTGGCCATCAGGCAGGCGAAGAGCCAGGCCTGGCGCGACTTTCTCGGGTCTCTGAACCGAGATCCGTGGGGGCGCCCATACAAAATGGCGATGGGACGTTTACGTCCCTGGGCGCCCCCTCTGACGGAAAGCCTGGATCCGGGGATGCTCGGACGGGTCGTGGACGCGCTATTCCCCGTCAGAGGGGAGGCGTCCCGGCCCGTCCCTCAGCTAGAGGGACATGAGTGGTCCCCGGATCTGGAGGTCGCGCCGGAGGAAATGGCCGGGGTAGTCAAATGGCTTCGGGGCAAGAATACTGCCCCGGGGCCGGACGGTATCCCCGGCCGGGTCTGGTTGCTTGCCATGAGCGTCCTGGGCGGGAGGCTCAGAAGCCTCTTCTCCGGGCTCCTGAGGTCCGGGGTGTTCCCGGACCTCTGGAGAAGAAGTCGGATGGTCCTCTTAAAGAAGGATGGGAGGCCTGCGGATTCTCCCTCCGCGTACCGGCCCATTTGCCTCCTGGACGAGGTGGGCAAGATCTTTGAAAGGATCATTGCTGCCCGCCTCGCCAGGCACCTGTCCCGCGTTGGCCCCGATCTGGCGGACTGCCAGTTCGGCTTTCGGGAGGGGCGATCGACGGTCGACGCAATCGACCGTCTAAAGTCCCTCTCGGACAATGCCGTGGCACGGGGCGGGGTGTGTTTGGCGGTGTCGATCGACATCGTCAATGCATTTAACACCCTGCCCTGGTCCGCCATTAGGGAGGCCCTGGTTGAACACCAGGTGCCTCCCTATCTGAGGCGGGTGATCGGGGCCTACCTGCGGGACAGGTGGGTGGAATACCCGGGCCGGTACGGGACGATACGGAGGGAAGTGGACTGCGGGGTCCCACAGGGGTCCGTGTTAGGACCACTCCTGTGGGACCTGGGATATAACGCGGTCCTGAGGGCCTCCCTGCCCGACGGTGCCACTGTCGTCTGCTATGCGGACGACACGTTAGTGGTCACCGTCGGGGACACCTTCGAGAGGACCATCCGACGAGCGGAGGTTGCGGTGGCAGCCGTCGTCGCGAAGATCCACGATCTGGGGCTGAAGATGGCCCCGGAGAAGGCCGAGGCCGTCTGGTTTGGACGGCCTCGGTCGCGGCCACCGGCCGGATCGTGGATCTGGGTTGGAGGAGCCTGCGTCGAGGTGAAGTCCGAGATCAAGTATCTCGGACTGATCCTCGACAGCCACTGGAGATTCGGGGCGCATTTCGGCCGCCTCGTCCCCCGAGTTGAGAGGGCGGCGGCCTCGCTCGGCCGCCTGTTGCCCAATCTCGGGGGACCGGATAACATGGTGCGTCGCCTATACCTGGGCGTGGTGCGGTCCATGGCCTTGTACGGCGCCCCGATCTGGGGGCCGTCCGCGAGGGCAAGCCGGCGCATCACTTTGTTGTTGCGCCGGCTTCAGAGGCAAATGGCCCTTCGCCTCATACGGGGTTACCGCACCGCGTCTACCGTGGCGGCGCTTGCTCTGGCGGGAGAAATTCCCTTCGAGCTGCAGGCGGCGATGCGCGCCTATGTCTATAGGCGCATATGCATCGCTGGCCGGGCTCGGGGGGACCCGCCGGAGCGGGAGGCGGTCGACGGCTTCGAACTCCAGGCCCGGGGACTAGCGCTCGCCAGATGGCATGCGGAGCTTTGTTCCCATGCCGGCGAGCGCGTCCCTGGGGCTCTCCTGCCACACTTCATCTCGTGGCGGGAGAGGCGGTTTGGCAGGCTCACCTACCGTGCGACGCAGGTGTTCACCGGGCATGGCTGCTTCGGTGTGTACCTGTGTCGCATCGGTCGGGAAGCGACGACGGTGTGCCACCACTGTGGCGCGGAGGAGGACTCGGCGCAGCATACACTGGAGGTATGCCCCGCCTTTTCAGTGCTGCGCCGAGTCCTAAGACGGGAAGTTGGTCGCGACCTCGCTCTCTCCAGCTTAGTTGGGGCCATGCTGGAGAGCCCAAGAAAATGGGCGGCAGCCATCGCCTTCTGCGAAGAGGTGATGCTGCAGAAGGAGGCTGCCGGGCGGGGTCGCCGTGAGCGGGGGGTGCGGCGTGTGCGCCCACGCCTAGAGCCCCCCTCCCCGAGCAGATGAGAATAGGCGGGCGGCGGGTGTACCAGATTACTGGTTTAATTGCCCGCCGCCCGCCAACCCCCCCCCCCCCCAACTGAAGTTGTCCTCCCCATAGTGGGAGTGACGAGGCGGTGTTGGGTGCGGTCCCCCGCACCGCCGAAGCAAGATGATTCATGGGGGGAGTATAAATCTCCCCCCCGGGACGCGGCCGGCCACCGCCATTCCATCCTGGTGGCCGGCCAGGCGAGGGGGAGCCGCGGTTGTGTTCTGTAAGAGTTCCCGTGGCTCCCCCGCTACTCGCCAGCGCCCTAGGCCGCCGTGGGGGTTTTAGCGGGTCAAAACCCGCACTACCCCCGCCCCGCCCCTCGGGCGGGACGGGGGTGTCTGACCAGCAGATTTCCCCCACGTTAAACAAAAAAAAAAAAAAAAAAAAAGACGCGCTATGATGCAACAGACGAGCGATTGGAACGCCCGAATATTTTCAAAGTCCCACCGTACCGATCAAGAGTAAAGTACCATTTTCCTACATTAGATTTCGTTCTAAATGCTTAATCCCTATGTAGAAACGTTAGTTAAGCAACAATATCGTATTTTTAAAAAAATCTAATGATAGGATTTTCCAGAAAATTGAAAAAACCGAAAAATGTCAAGAGTAAAGTGCCATTTTCTGACATTAGATTTCGTTCTAAATGCTTAATCCCTATGTAGAAACGTTAGTTAAGCAAGAATATCGTATTTTTAAAAAAATCTAATGATAGGATTTTCCAGAAAATTGAAAAAACCGTAAAATGTCAAGAGTAAAGTGCCCTTATTTTAAACAATGTATCGTTCTAAATGCTTAATCCCTATGTAAAAAAGTTATTTAAGCAAGAATATGTTATTGAAAAAAATTAGAAAAATTTATTTTAGCCGTAAATCGAAAATAATGGGTCGAGCGAATCGGTCGATTGCGCCGAGATGCGCTATGATGCAACAGACGAGCGATTGGAACGCCCGAATATTTTCAAAGTCCCAACGTACCGATCAAGAGTAAAGTACCATTTTCCTACATTAGATTTCGTTCTAAATGCTTAATCCCTATGTAGAAACGTTAGTTAAGCAAGAATATCGTATTTTTAAAAAAATCTAATGATAGGATTTTTCAGAAAATTGAAAAAACCGTAAAATGTCAAGAGTAAAGTGCCCTTATTTTAAACAATGTATCGTTCTAAATGCTTAATCCCTATGTAAAAAAGTTATTTAAGCAAGAATATGTTATTGAAAAAAATTAGAAAAATTTATTTTAGCCGTAAATCGAAAATAATGGGTCGAGCGAATCGGTCGATTGCGCCGAGACGCGCTATGATGCAACAGACGAGCGATTGGAACGCCCGAATATTTTCAAAGTCCCACCGTACCGATCAAGAGTAAAGTACCATTTTCCTACATTAGATTTCGTTCTAAATGCTTAATCCCTATGTAGAAACGTTAGTTAAGCAACAATATCGTATTTTTAAAAAAATCTAATGATAGGATTTTCCAGAAAATTGAAAAAACCGAAAAATGTCAAGAGTAAAGTGCCATTTTCTGACATTAGATTTCGTTCTAAATGCTTAATCCCTATGTAGAAACGTTAGTTAAGCAAGAATATCGTATTTTTAAAAAAATCTAATGATAGGATTTTTCAGAAAATTGAAAAAACCGTAAAATGTCAAGAGTAAAGTGCCCTTATTTTAAACATTATATCGTTCTAAATGCTTAATCCCTATGTAAAAAAGTTATTTAAGCAAGAATATGTTATTGAAAAAAATTAGAAAAATTTATTTTAGCCGTAAATCGAAAATAATGGGTCGAGCGAATCGGTCGATTGCGCCGAGACGCGCTATGATGCAACAGACGAGCGATTGGAACGCCCGAATATTTTCAAAGTCCCACCGTACCGATCAAGAGTAAAGTACCATTTTCCTACATTAGATTTCGTTCTAAATGCTTAATCCCTATGTAGAAACGTTAGTTAAGCAACAATATCGTATTTTTAAAAAAATCTAATGATAGGATTTTCCAGAAAATTGAAAAAACCGAAAAATGTCAAGAGTAAAGTGCCATTTTCTGACATTAGATTTCGTTCTAAATGCTTAATCCCTATGTAGAAACGTTAGTTAAGCAAGAATATCGTATTTTTAAAAAAATCTAATGATAGGATTTTTCAGAAAATTGAAAAAACCGTAAAATGTCAAGAGTAAAGTGCCCTTATTTTAAACATTATATCGTTCTAAATGCTTAATCCCTATGTAAAAAAGTTATCTAAGCAAGAATATGTTATTGAATAAAATGAGAAAAATTTATTTTAGCCGTAAATCGAAAATAATGGGTCGAGCGAATCGGTCGATTGCGCCGAGACGCGCTATGATGCAACAGACGAGCGATTGGAACGCCCGAATATTTTCAAAGTCCCAACGTACCGATCAAGAGTAAAGTACCATTTTCCTACATTAGATTTCGTTCTAAATGCTTAATCCCTATGTAGAAACGTTAGTTAAGCAAGAATATCGTATTTTTAAAAAAATCTAATGATAGGATTTTCCAGAAAATTGAAAAAACCGAAAAATGTCAGGAGTAAAGTGCCATTTTCTGACATTAGATTTCGTTCTAAATGCTTAATCCCTATGTAGAAACGTTAGTTAAGCAAGAATATCGTATTTTTAAAAAAATCTAATGATAGGATTTTCCAGAAAATTGAAAAAACCGTAAAATGTCAAGAGTAAAGTGCCCTTATTTTAAACAATGTATCGTTCTAAATGCTTAATCCCTATGTAAAAAAGTTATTTAAGCAAGAATATGTTATTGAAAAAAATTAGAAAAATTTATTTTAGCCGTAAATCGAAAATAATGGGTCGAGCGAATCGGTCGATTGCGCCGAGACGCGCTATGATGCAACAGACGAGCGATTGGAACGCCCGAATATTTTCAAAGTCCCAACGTACCGATCAAGAGTAAAGTACCATTTTCCTACATTAGATTTCGTTCTAAATGCTTAATCCCTATGTAGAAACGTTAGTTAAGCAAGAATATCGTATTTTTAAAAAAATCTAATGATAGGATTTTTCAGAAAATTGAAAAAACCGTAAAATGTCAAGAGTAAAGTGCCCTTATTTTAAACAATGTATCGTTCTAAATGCTTAATCCCTATGTAAAAAAGTTATTTAAGCAAGAATATGTTATTGAAAAAAATTAGAAAAATTTATTTTAGCCGTAAATCGAAAATAATGGGTCGAGCGAATCGGTCGATTGCGCCGAGACGCGCTATGATGCAACAGACGAGCGATTGGAACGCCCGAATATTTTCAAAGTCCCAACGTACCGATCAAGAGTAAAGTACCATTTTCCTACATTAGATTTCGTTCTAAATGCTTAATCCCTATGTAGAAACGTCAGTTAAGCAAGAATATCGTATTTTTAAAAAAATCTAATGATAGGATTTTCCAGAAAATTGAAAAAACCGAAAAATGTCAAGAGTAAAGTGCCATTTTCTGACATTAGATTTCGTTCTAAATGCTTAATCCCTATGTAGAAACGTGAGATAAGCAAGAATATCGTATTTTTAAAAAAATCTAATGATAGGATTTTTCAGAAAATTGAAAAAACCGTAAAATGTCAAGAGTAAAGTGCCCTTATTTTAAACAATGTATCGTTCTAAATGCTTAATCCCTATGTAAAAAAGTTATTTAAGCAAGAATATGTTATTGAAAAAAATTAGAAAAATTTATTTTAGCCGTAAATCGAAAATAATGGGTCGAGCGAATCGGTCGATTGCGCCGAGACGCGCTATGATGCAACAGACGAGCGATTGGAACGCCCGAATATTTTCAAAGTCCCACCGTACCGATCAAGAGTAAAGTACCATTTTCCTACATTAGATTTCGTTCTAAATGCTTAATCCCTATGTAGAAACGTTAGTTAAGCAACAATATCGTATTTTTAAAAAAATCTAATGATAGGATTTTCCAGAAAATTGAAAAAACCGAAAAATGTCAAGAGTAAAGTGCCATTTTCTGACATTAGATTTCGTTCTAAATGCTTAATCCCTATGTAGAAACGTTAGTTAAGCAAGAATATCGTATTTTTAAAAAAATCTAATGATAGGATTTTTCAGAAAATTGAAAAAACCGTAAAATGTCAAGAGTAAAGTGCCCTTATTTTAAACATTATATCGTTCTAAATGCTTAATCCCTATGTAAAAAAGTTATCTAAGCAAGAATATGTTATTGAATAAAATGAGAAAAATTTATTTTAGCCGTAAATCGAAAATAATGGGTCGAGCGAATCGGTCGATTGCGCCGAGACGCGCTATGATGCAACAGACGAGCGATTGGAACGCCCGAATATTTTCAAAGTCCCAACGTACCGATCAAGAGTAAAGTACCATTTTCCTACATTAGATTTCGTTCTAAATGCTTAATCCCTATGTAGAAACGTTAGTTAAGCAAGAATATCGTATTTTTAAAAAAATCTAATGATAGGATTTTCCAGAAAATTGAAAAAACCGAAAAATGTCAAGAGTAAAGTGCCATTTTCTGACATTAGATTTCGTTCTAAATGCTTAATCCCTATGTAGAAACGTTAGTTAAGCAAGAATATCGTATTTTTAAAAAAATCTAATGATAGGATTTTCCAGAAAATTGAAAAAACCGTAAAATGTCAAGAGTAAAGTGCCCTTATTTTAAACAATGTATCGTTCTAAATGCTTAATCCCTATGTAAAAAAGTTATTTAAGCAAGAATATGTTATTGAAAAAAATTAGAAAAATTTATTTTAGCCGTAAATCGAAAATAATGGGTCGAGCGAATCGGTCGATTGCGCCGAGACGCGCTATGATGCAACAGACGAGCGATTGGAACGCCCGAATATTTTCAAAGTCCCAACGTACCGATCAAGAGTAAAGTACCATTTTCCTACATTAGATTTCGTTCTAAATGCTTAATCCCTATGTAGAAACGTTAGTTAAGCAAGAATATCGTATTTTTAAAAAAATCTAATGATAGGATTTTTCAGAAAATTGAAAAAACCGTAAAATGTCAAGAGTAAAGTGCCATTTTCCTACATTAGATTTCGTTCTAAATGCTTAATCCCTATGTGGAAACGTCAGTTAAGCAAGAATATCGTATTTTTAAAAAAATCTAATGATAGGATTTTTCAGAAAATTGAAAAAACCGTAAAATGTCAAGAGTAAAGTGCCCTTATTTTAAACAATGTATCGTTCTAAATGCTTAATCCCTATGTAAAAAAGTTATTTAAGCAAGAATATGTTATTGAAAAAAATTAGAAAAATTTATTTTAGCCGTAAATCGAAAATAATGGGGACACCGGAGCTGTTCAAAGCGCCGAGCGCGCCGCGTACGCCCGAATATTTTCTAAGTCCCAACGTACCGATCAAGAGTAAAGTACCATTTTCCTATATTAGATTTCGTTCTAAATGCTTAATCCCTATGTAGAAACGTCAGTTAAGCAAGAATATCGTATTTTTAAAAAAATCTAATGATAGGATTTTCCAGAAAATTGAAAAAACCGAAAAATGTCAAGAGTAAAGTGCCATTTTCTGACATTAGATTTCGTTCTAAATGCTTAATCCCTATGTAGAAACGTTAGTTAAGCAAGAATATCGTATTTTTAAAAAAATCTAATGACAGGATTTTTCAGAAAATTGAAAAAACCGTAAAATGTCAAGAGTAAAGTGCCCTTATTTTAAACATTATATCGTTCTAAATGCTTAATCCCTATGTAAAAAAGTTATCTAAGCAAGAATATGTTATTGAATAAAATGAGAAAAATTTATTTTAGCCGTAAATCGAAAATAATGGGTCGAGCGAATCGGTCGATTGCGCCGAGACGCGCTATGATGCAACAGACGAGCGATTGGAACGCCCGAATATTTTCAAAGTCCCAACGTACCGATCAAGAGTAAAGTACCATTTTCCTACATTAGATTTCGTTCTAAATGCTTAATCCCTATGTAAAAACGTTAGTTAAGCAAGAATATCGTATTTTTAAAAAAATCTAATGATAGGATTTTCCAGAAAATTGAAAAAACCGAAAAATGTCAAGAGTAAAGTGCCATTTTCCTACATTAGATTTCGTTCTAAATGCTTAATCCCTATGTGGAAACGTCAGTTAAGCAAGAATATCGTATTTTTAAAAAAATCTAATGATAGGATTTTTCAGAAAATTGAAAAAACCGTAAAATGTCAAGAGTAAAGTGCCCTTATTTTAAACAATGTATCGTTCTAAATGCTTAATCCCTATGTAAAAAAGTTATTTAAGCAAGAATATGTTATTGAAAAAAATTAGAAAAATTTATTTTAGCCGTAAATCGAAAATAATGGGTCGAGCGAATCGGTCGATTGCGCCGAGACGCGCTATGATGCAACAGACGAGCGATTGGAACGCCCGAATATTTTCAAAGTCCCACCGTACCGATCAAGAGTAAAGTACCATTTTCCTACATTAGATTTCGTTCTAAATGCTTAATCCCTATGTAGAAACGTTAGTTAAGCAACAATATCGTATTTTTAAAAAAATCTAATGATAGGATTTTCCAGAAAATTGAAAAAACCGAAAAATGTCAAGAGTAAAGTGCCATTTTCTGACATTAGATTTCGTTCTAAATGCTTAATCCCTATGTAGAAACGTTAGTTAAGCAAGAATATCGTATTTTTAAAAAAATCTAATGATAGGATTTTTCAGAAAATTGAAAAAACCGTAAAATGTCAAGAGTAAAGTGCCCTTATTTTAAACATTATATCGTTCTAAATGCTTAATCCCTATGTAAAAAAGTTATCTAAGCAAGAATATGTTATTGAATAAAATGAGAAAAATTTATTTTAGCCGTAAATCGAAAATAATGGGTCGAGCGAATCGGTCGATTGCGCCGAGACGCGCTATGATGCAACAGACGAGCGATTGGAACGCCCGAATATTTTCAAAGTCCCAACGTACCGATCAAGAGTAAAGTACCATTTTCCTACATTAGATTTCGTTCTAAATGCTTAATCCCTATGTAGAAACGTTATTTAAGCAAGAATATCGTATTTTTAAAAAAATCTAATGATAGGATTTTCCAGAAAATTGAAAAAACCGAAAAATGTCAAGAGTAAAGTGCCATTTTCTGACATTAGATTTCGTTCTAAATGCTTAATCCCTATGTAGAAACGTTAGTTAAGCAAGAATATCGTATTTTTAAAAAAATCTAATGATAGGATTTTCCAGAAAATTGAAAAAACCGTAAAATGTCAAGAGTAAAGTGCCCTTATTTTAAACACTGTATCGTTCTAAATGCTTAATCCCTATGTAAAAAAGTTATTTAAGCAAGAATATGTTATTGAAAAAAATTAGAAAAATTTATTTTAGCCGTAAATCGAAAATAATGGGTCGAGCGAATCGGTCGATTGCGCCGAGACGCGCTATGATGCAACAGACGAGCGATTGGAACGCCCGAATATTTTCAAAGTCCCAACGTACCGATCAAGAGTAAAGTACCATTTTCCTACATTAGATTTCGTTCTAAATGCTTAATCCCTATGTAGAAACGTTAGTTAAGCAAGAATATCGTATTTTTAAAAAAATCTAATGATAGGATTTTTCAGAAAATTGAAAAAACCGTAAAATGTCAAGAGTAAAGTGCCCTTATTTTAAACAATGTATCGTTCTAAATGCTTAATCCCTATGTAAAAAAGTTATTTAAGCAAGAATATGTTATTGAAAAAAATTAGAAAAATTTATTTTAGCCGTAAATCGAAAATAATGGGTCGAGCGAATCGGTCGATTGCGCCGAGACGCGCTATGATGCAACAGACGAGCGATTGGAACGCCCGAATATTTTCAAAGTCCCAACGTACCGATCAAGAGTAAAGTACCATTTTCCTACATTAGATTTCGTTCTAAATGCTTAATCCCTATGTAAAAACGTTAGTTAAGCAAGAATATCGTATTTTTAAAAAAATCTAATGATAGGATTTTCCAGAAAATTGAAAAAACCGAAAAATGTCAAGAGTAAAGTGCCATTTTCCTACATTAGATTTCGTTCTAAATGCTTAATCCCTATGTGGAAACGTCAGTTAAGCAAGAATATCGTATTTTTAAAAAAATCTAATGATAGGATTTTTCAGAAAATTGAAAAAACCGTAAAATGTCAAGAGTAAAGTGCCCTTATTTTAAACAATGTATCGTTCTAAATGCTTAATCCCTATGTAAAAAAGTTATTTAAGCAAGAATATGTTATTGAAAAAAATTAGAAAAATTTATTTTAGCCGTAAATCGAAAATAATGGGGACACCGGAGCTGTTCAAAGCGCCGAGCGCGCCGCGTACGCCCGAATATTTTCTAAGTCCCAACGTACCGATCAAGAGTAAAGTACCATTTTCCTACATTAGATTTCGTTCTAAATGCTTAATCCCTATGTAGAAACGTCAGTTAAGCAAGAATATCGTATTTTTAAAAAAATCTAATGATAGGATTTTCCAGAAAATTGAAAAAACCGAAAAATGTCAAGAGTAAAGTGCCATTTTCTGACATTAGATTTCGTTCTAAATGCTTAATCCCTATGTAGAAACGTTAGATAAGCAAGAATATCGTATTTTTAAAAAAATCTAATGATAGGATTTTTCAGAAAATTGAAAAAACCGTAAAATGTCAAGAGTAAAGTGCCCTTATTTTAAACAATGTATCGTTCTAAATGCTTAATCCCTATGTAAAAAAGTTATTTAAGCAAGAATATGTTATTGAAAAAAATTAGAAAAATTTATTTTAGCCGTAAATCGAAAATAATGGGTCGAGCGAATCGGTCGATTGCGCCGAGACGCGCTATGATGCAACAGACGAGCGATTGGAACGCCCGAATATTTTCAAAGTCCCACCGTACCGATCAAGAGTAAAGTACCATTTTCCTACATTAGATTTCGTTCTAAATGCTTAATCCCTATGTAGAAACGTTAGTTAAGCAACAATATCGTATTTTTAAAAAAATCTAATGATAGGATTTTCCAGAAAATTGAAAAAACCGAAAAATGTCAAGAGTAAAGTGCCATTTTCTGACATTAGATTTCGTTCTAAATGCTTAATCCCTATGTAGAAACGTTAGTTAAGCAAGAATATCGTATTTTTAAAAAAATCTAATGATAGGATTTTTCAGAAAATTGAAAAAACCGTAAAATGTCAAGAGTAAAGTGCCCTTATTTTAAACATTATATCGTTCTAAATGCTTAATCCCTATGTAAAAAAGTTATCTAAGCAAGAATATGTTATTGAATAAAATGAGAAAAATTTATTTTAGCCGTAAATCGAAAATAATGGGTCGAGCGAATCGGTCGATTGCGCCGAGACGCGCTATGATGCAACAGACGAGCGATTGGAACGCCCGAATATTTTCAAAGTCCCAACGTACCGATCAAGAGTAAAGTACCATTTTCCTACATTAGATTTCGTTCTAAATGCTTAATCCCTATGTAGAAACGTTAGTTAAGCAAGAATATCGTATTTTTAAAAAAATCTAATGATAGGATTTTCCAGAAAATTGAAAAAACCGAAAAATGTCAAGAGTAAAGTGCCATTTTCTGACATTAGATTTCGTTCTAAATGCTTAATCCCTATGTAGAAACGTTAGTTAAGCAAGAATATCGTATTTTTAAAAAAATCTAATGATAGGATTTTCCAGAAAATTGAAAAAACCGTAAAATGTCAAGAGTAAAGTGCCCTTATTTTAAACAATGTATCGTTCTAAATGCTTAATCCCTATGTAAAAAAGTTATTTAAGCAAGAATATGTTATTGAAAAAAATTAGAAAAATTTATTTTAGCCGTAAATCGAAAATAATGGGTCGAGCGAATCGGTCGATTGCGCCGAGACGCGCTATGATGCAACAGACGAGCGATTGGAACGCCCGAATATTTTCAAAGTCCCAACGTACCGATCAAGAGTAAAGTACCATTTTCCTACATTAGATTTCGTTCTAAATGCTTAATCCCTATGTAGAAACGTCAGTTAAGCAAGAATATCGTATTTTTAAAAAAATCTAATGATAGGATTTTCCAGAAAATTGAAAAAACCGAAAAATGTCAAGAGTAAAGTGCCATTTTCTGACATTAGATTTCGTTCTAAATGCTTAATCCCTATGTAGAAACGTTAGATAAGCAAGAATATCGTATTTTTAAAAAAATCTAATGATAGGATTTTTCAGAAAATTGAAAAAACCGTAAAATGTCAAGAGTAAAGTGCCCTTATTTTAAACAATGTATCGTTCTAAATGCTTAATCCCTATGTAAAAAAGTTATTTAAGCAAGAATATGTTATTGAAAAAAATTAGAAAAATTTATTTTAGCCGTAAATCGAAAATAATGGGTCGAGCGAATCGGTCGATTGCGCCGAGACGCGCTATGATGCAACAGACGAGCGATTGGAACGCCCGAATATTTTCAAAGTCCCACCGTACCGATCAAGAGTAAAGTACCATTTTCCTACATTAGATTTCGTTCTAAATGCTTAATCCCTATGTAGAAACGTTAGTTAAGCAACAATATCGTATTTTTAAAAAAATCTAATGATAGGATTTTCCAGAAAATTGAAAAAACCGAAAAATGTCAAGAGTAAAGTGCCATTTTCTGACATTAGATTTCGTTCTAAATGCTTAATCCCTATGTAGAAACGTTAGTTAAGCAAGAATATCGTATTTTTAAAAAAATCTAATGATAGGATTTTTCAGAAAATTGAAAAAACCGTAAAATGTCAAGAGTAAAGTGCCCTTATTTTAAACATTATATCGTTCTAAATGCTTAATCCCTATGTAAAAAAGTTATCTAAGCAAGAATATGTTATTGAATAAAATGAGAAAAATTTATTTTAGCCGTAAATCGAAAATAATGGGTCGAGCGAATCGGTCGATTGCGCCGAGACGCGCTATGATGCAACAGACGAGCGATTGGAACGCCCGAATATTTTCAAAGTCCCAACGTACCGATCAAGAGTAAAGTACCATTTTCCTACATTAGATTTCGTTCTAAATGCTTAATCCCTATGTAGAAACGTTAGTTAAGCAAGAATATCGTATTTTTAAAAAAATCTAATGATAGGATTTTCCAGAAAATTGAAAAAACCGAAAAATGTCAAGAGTAAAGTGCCATTTTCTGACATTAGATTTCGTTCTAAATGCTTAATCCCTATGTAGAAACGTTAGATAAGCAAGAATATCGTATTTTTAAAAAAATCTAATGATAGGATTTTTCAGAAAATTGAAAAAACCGTAAAATGTCAAGAGTAAAGTGCCCTTATTTTAAACAATGTATCGTTCTAAATGCTTAATCCCTATGTAAAAAAGTTATTTAAGCAAGAATATGTTATTGAAAAAAATTAGAAAAATTTATTTTAGCCGTAAATCGAAAATAATGGGTCGAGCGAATCGGTCGATTGCGCCGAGACGCGCTATGATGCAACAGACGAGCGATTGGAACGCCCGAATATTTTCAAAGTCCCACCGTACCGATCAAGAGTAAAGTACCATTTTCCTACATTAGATTTCGTTCTAAATGCTTAATCCCTATGTAGAAACGTTAGTTAAGCAACAATATCGTATTTTTAAAAAAATCTAATGATAGGATTTTCCAGAAAATTGAAAAAACCGAAAAATGTCAAGAGTAAAGTGCCATTTTCTGACATTAGATTTCGTTCTAAATGCTTAATCCCTATGTAGAAACGTTAGTTAAGCAAGAATATCGTATTTTTAAAAAAATCTAATGATAGGATTTTTCAGAAAATTGAAAAAACCGTAAAATGTCAAGAGTAAAGTGCCCTTATTTTAAACATTATATCGTTCTAAATGCTTAATCCCTATGTAAAAAAGTTATCTAAGCAAGAATATGTTATTGAATAAAATGAGAAAAATTTATTTTAGCCGTAAATCGAAAATAATGGGTCGAGCGAATCGGTCGATTGCGCCGAGACGCGCTATGATGCAACAGACGAGCGATTGGAACGCCCGAATATTTTCAAAGTCCCAACGTACCGATCAAGAGTAAAGTACCATTTTCCTACATTAGATTTCGTTCTAAATGCTTAATCCCTATGTAGAAACGTTAGTTAAGCAAGAATATCGTATTTTTAAAAAAATCTAATGATAGGATTTTCCAGAAAATTGAAAAAACCGAAAAATGTCAAGAGTAAAGTGCCATTTTCTGACATTAGATTTCGTTCTAAATGCTTAATCCCTATGTAGAAACGTTAGTTAAGCAAGAATATCGTATTTTTAAAAAAATCTAATGATAGGATTTTCCAGAAAATTGAAAAAACCGTAAAATGTCAAGAGTAAAGTGCCCTTATTTTAAACAATGTATCGTTCTAAATGCTTAATCCCTATGTAAAAAAGTTATTTAAGCAAGAATATGTTATTGAAAAAAATTAGAAAAATTTATTTTAGCCGTAAATCGAAAATAATGGGTCGAGCGAATCGGTCGATTGCGCCGAGACGCGCTATGATGCAACAGACGAGCGATTGGAACGCCCGAATATTTTCAAAGTCCCAACGTACCGATCAAGAGTAAAGTACCATTTTCCTACATTAGATTTCGTTCTAAATGCTTAATCCCTATGTAGAAACGTCAGTTAAGCAAGAATATCGTATTTTTAAAAAAATCTAATGATAGGATTTTCCAGAAAATTGAAAAAACCGAAAAATGTCAAGAGTAAAGTGCCATTTTCTGACATTAGATTTCGTTCTAAATGCTTAATCCCTATGTAGAAACGTTAGTTAAGCAAGAATATCGTATTTTTAAAAAAATCTAATGATAGGATTTTCCAGAAAATTGAAAAAACCGTAAAATGTCAAGAGTAAAGTGCCCTTATTTTAAACAATGTATCGTTCTAAATGCTTAATCCCTATGTAAAAAAGTTATTTAAGCAAGAATATGTTATTGAAAAAAATTAGAAAAATTTATTTTAGCCGTAAATCGAAAATAATGGGTCGAGCGAATCGGTCGATTGCGCCGAGACGCGCTATGATGCAACAGACGAGCGATTGGAACGCCCGAATATTTTCAAAGTCCCAACGTACCGATCAAGAGTAAAGTACCATTTTCCTACATTAGATTTCGTTCTAAATGCTTAATCCCTATGTAGAAACGTCAGTTAAGCAAGAATATCGTATTTTTAAAAAAATCTAATGATAGGATTTTCCAGAAAATTGAAAAAACCGAAAAATGTCAAGAGTAAAGTGCCATTTTCTGACATTAGATTTCGTTCTAAATGCTTAATCCCTATGTAGAAACGTTAGATAAGCAAGAATATCGTATTTTTAAAAAAATCTAATGATAGGATTTTTCAGAAAATTGAAAAAACCGTAAAATGTCAAGAGTAAAGTGCCCTTATTTTAAACAATGTATCGTTCTAAATGCTTAATCCCTATGTAAAAAAGTTATTTAAGCAAGAATATGTTATTGAAAAAAATTAGAAAAATTTATTTTAGCCGTAAATCGAAAATAATGGGTCGAGCGAATCGGTCGATTGCGCCGAGACGCGCTATGATGCAACAGACGAGCGATTGGAACGCCCGAATATTTTCAAAGTCCCACCGTACCGATCAAGAGTAAAGTACCATTTTCCTACATTAGATTTCGTTCTAAATGCTTAATCCCTATGTAGAAACGTTAGTTAAGCAACAATATCGTATTTTTAAAAAAATCTAATGATAGGATTTTCCAGAAAATTGAAAAAACCGAAAAATGTCAAGAGTAAAGTGCCATTTTCTGACATTAGATTTCGTTCTAAATGCTTATTCCCTATGTAGAAACGTTAGTTAAGCAAGAATATCGTATTTTTAAAAAAATCTAATGATAGGATTTTTCAGAAAATTGAAAAAACAGTAAAATGTCAAGAGTAAAGTGCCCTTATTTTAAACATTATATCGTTCTAAATGCTTAATCCCTATGTAAAAAAGTTATCTAAGCAAGAATATGTTATTGAATAAAATGAGAAAAATTTATTTTAGCCGTAAATCGAAAATAATGGGTCGAGCGAATCGGTCGATTGCGCCGAGACGCGCTATGATGCAACAGACGAGCGATTGGAACGCCCGAATATTTTCAAAGTCCCAACGTACCGATCAAGAGTAAAGTACCATTTTCCTACATTAGATTTCGTTCTAAATGCTTAATCCCTATGTAAAAACGTTAGTTAAGCAAGAATATCGTATTTTTAAAAAAATCTAATGATAGGATTTTCCAGAAAATTGAAAAAACCGAAAAATGTCAAGAGTAAAGTGCCATTTTCCTACATTAGATTTCGTTCTAAATGCTTAATCCCTATGTGGAAACGTCAGTTAAGCAAGAATATCGTATTTTTAAAAAAATCTAATGATAGGATTTTTCAGAAAATTGAAAAAACCGTAAAATGTCAAGAGTAAAGTGCCCTTATTTTAAACAATGTATCGTTCTAAATGCTTAATCCCTATGTAAAAAAGTTATTTAAGCAAGAATATGTTATTGAAAAAAATTAGAAAAATTTATTTTAGCCGTAAATCGAAAATAATGGGGACACCGGAGCTGTTCAAAGCGCCGAGCGCGCCGCGTACGCCCGAATATTTTCTAAGTCCCAACGTACCGATCAAGAGTAAAGTACCATTTTCCTACATTAGATTTCGTTCTAAATGCTTAATCCCTATGTAGAAACGTCAGTTAAGCAAGAATATCGTATTTTTAAAAAAATCTAATGATAGGATTTTCCAGAAAATTGAAAAAACCGAAAAATGTCAAGAGTAAAGTGCCATTTTCTGACATTAGATTTCGTTCTAAATGCTTAATCCCTATGTAGAAACGTTAGATAAGCAAGAATATCGTATTTTTAAAAAAATCTAATGATAGGATTTTTCAGAAAATTGAAAAAACCGTAAAATGTCAAGAGTAAAGTGCCCTTATTTTAAACAATGTATCGTTCTAAATGCTTAATCCCTATGTAAAAAAGTTATTTAAGCAAGAATATGTTATTGAAAAAAATTAGAAAAATTTATTTTAGCCGTAAATCGAAAATAATGGGTCGAGCGAATCGGTCGATTGCGCCGAGACGCGCTATGATGCAACAGACGAGCGATTGGAACGCCCGAATATTTTCAAAGTCCCACCGTACCGATCAAGAGTAAAGTACCATTTTCCTACATTAGATTTCGTTCTAAATGCTTAATCCCTATGTAGAAACGTTAGTTAAGCAACAATATCGTATTTTTAAAAAAATCTAATGATAGGATTTTCCAGAAAATTGAAAAAACCGAAAAATGTCAAGAGTAAAGTGCCATTTTCTGACATTAGATTTCGTTCTAAATGCTTAATCCCTATGTAGAAACGTTAGTTAAGCAAGAATATCGTATTTTTAAAAAAATCTAATGATAGGATTTTCCAGAAAATTGAAAAAACCGTAAAATGTCAAGAGTAAAGTGCCCTTATTTTAAACAATGTATCGTTCTAAATGCTTAATCCCTATGTAAAAAAGTTATTTAAGCAAGAATATGTTATTGAAAAAAATTAGAAAAATTTATTTTAGCCGTAAATCGAAAATAATGGGTCGAGCGAATCGGTCGATTGCGCCGAGACGCGCTATGATGCAACAGACGAGCGATTGGAACGCCCGAATATTTTCAAAGTCCCAACGTACCGATCAAGAGTAAAGTACCATTTTCCTACATTAGATTTCGTTCTAAATGCTTAATCCCTATGTAGAAACGTTAGTTAAGCAAGAATATCGTATTTTTAAAAAAATCTAATGATAGGATTTTTCAGAAAATTGAAAAAACCGTAAAATGTCAAGAGTAAAGTGCCCTTATTTTAAACAATGTATCGTTCTAAATGCTTAATCCCTATGTAAAAAAGTTATTTAAGCAAGAATATGTTATTGAAAAAAATTAGAAAAATTTATTTTAGCCGTAAATCGAAAATAATGGGTCGAGCGAATCGGTCGATTGCGCCGAGACGCGCTATGATGCAACAGACGAGCGATTGGAACGCCCGAATATTTTCAAAGTCCCAACGTACCGATCAAGAGTAAAGTACCATTTTCCTACATTAGATTTCGTTCTAAATGCTTAATCCCTATGTAGAAACGTCAGTTAAGCAAGAATATCGTATTTTTAAAAAAATCTAATGATAGGATTTTCCAGAAAATTGAAAAAACCGAAAAATGTCAAGAGTAAAGTGCCATTTTCTGACATTAGATTTCGTTCTAAATGCTTAATCCCTATGTAGAAACGTGAGATAAGCAAGAATATCGTATTTTTAAAAAAATCTAATGATAGGATTTTTCAGAAAATTGAAAAAACCGTAAAATGTCAAGAGTAAAGTGCCCTTATTTTAAACAATGTATCGTTCTAAATGCTTAATCCCTATGTAAAAAAGTTATTTAAGCAAGAATATGTTATTGAAAAAAATTAGAAAAATTTATTTTAGCCGTAAATCGAAAATAATGGGTCGAGCGAATCGGTCGATTGCGCCGAGACGCGCTATGATGCAACAGACGAGCGATTGGAACGCCCGAATATTTTCAAAGTCCCACCGTACCGATCAAGAGTAAAGTACCATTTTCCTACATTAGATTTCGTTCTAAATGCTTAATCCCTATGTAGAAACGTTAGTTAAGCAACAATATCGTATTTTTAAAAAAATCTAATGATAGGATTTTCCAGAAAATTGAAAAAACCGAAAAATGTCAAGAGTAAAGTGCCATTTTCTGACATTAGATTTCGTTCTAAATGCTTAATCCCTATGTAGAAACGTTAGTTAAGCAAGAATATCGTATTTTTAAAAAAATCTAATGATAGGATTTTTCAGAAAATTGAAAAAACCGTAAAATGTCAAGAGTAAAGTGCCCTTATTTTAAACATTATATCGTTCTAAATGCTTAATCCCTATGTAAAAAAGTTATCTAAGCAAGAATATGTTATTGAAAAAAATTAGAAAAATTTATTTTAGCCGTAAATCGAAAATAATGGGTCGAGCGAATCGGTCGATTGCGCCGAGACGCGCTATGATGCAACAGACGAGCGATTGGAACGCCCGAATATTTTCAAAGTCCCAACGTACCGATCAAGAGTAAAGTACCATTTTCCTACATTAGATTTCGTTCTAAATGCTTAATCCCTATGTAGAAACGTTAGTTAAGCAAGAATATCGTATTTTTAAAAAAATCTAATGATAGGATTTTCCAGAAAATTGAAAAAACCGAAAAATGTCAAGAGTAAAGTGCCATTTTCCTACATTAGATTTAGTTCTAAATGCTTAATCCCTATGTGGAAACGTCAGTTAAGCAAGAATATCGTATTTTTAAAAAAATCTAATGATAGGATTTTTCAGAAAATTGAAAAAACCGTAAAATGTCAAGAGTAAAGTGCCCTTATTTTAAACAATGTATCGTTCTAAATGCTTAATCCCTATGTAAAAAAGTTATTTAAGCAAGAATATGTTATTGAAAAAAATTAGAAAAATTTATTTTAGCCGTAAATCGAAAATAATGGGTCGAGCGAATCGGTCGATTGCGCCGAGACGCGCTATGATGCAACAGACGAGCGATTGGAACGCCCGAATATTTTCAAAGTCCCAACGTACCGATCAAGAGTAAAGTACCATTTTCCTACATTAGATTTCGTTCTAAATGCTTAATCCCTATGTAAAAACGTTAGTTAAGCAAGAATATCGTATTTTTAAAAAAATCTAATGATAGGATTTTCCAGAAAATTGAAAAAACCGAAAAATGTCAAGAGTAAAGTGCCATTTTCCTACATTAGATTTCGTTCTAAATGCTTAATCCCTATGTAAAAACGTTAGTTAAGCAAGAATATCGTATTTTTAAAAAAATCTAATGATAGGATTTTTCAGAAAATTGAAAAAACCGTAAAATGTCAAGAGTAAAGTGCCCTTATTTTAAACAATGTATCGTTCTAAATGCTTAATCCCTATGTAAAAAAGTTATTTAAGCAAGAATATGTTATTGAAAAAAATTAGAAAAATTTATTTTAGCCGTAAATCGAAAATAATGGGGACACCGGAGCTGTTCAAAGCGCCGAGCGCGCCGCGTACGCCCGAATATTTTCTAAGTCCCAACGTACCGATCAAGAGTAAAGTACCATTTTCCTACATTAGATTTCGTTCTAAATGCTTAATCCCTATGTAGAAACGTCAGTTAAGCAAGAATATCGTATTTTTAAAAAAATCTAATGATAGGATTTTCCAGAAAATTGAAAAAACCGAAAAATGTCAAGAGTAAAGTGCCATTTTCTGACATTAGATTTCGTTCTAAATGCTTAATCCCTATGTAAAAAAGTTATTTAAGCAAGAATATGTTATTGAAAAAAATTAGAAAAATTTATTTTAGCCGTAAATCGAAAATAATGGGTCGAGCGAATCGGTCGATTGCGCCGAGACGCGCTATGATGCAACAGACGAGCGATTGGAACGCCCGAATATTTTCAAAGTCCCACCGTACCGATCAAGAGTAAAGTACCATTTTCCTACATTAGATTTCGTTCTAAATGCTTAATCCCTATGTAGAAACGTTAGTTAAGCAACAATATCGTATTTTTAAAAAAATCTAATGATAGGATTTTCCAGAAAATTGAAAAAACCGAAAAATGTCAAGAGTAAAGTGCCATTTTCTGACATTAGATTTCGTTCTAAATGCTTATTCCCTATGTAGAAACGTTAGTTAAGCAAGAATATCGTATTTTTAAAAAAATCTAATGATAGGATTTTTCAGAAAATTGAAAAAACCGTAAAATGTCAAGAGTAAAGTGCCCTTATTTTAAACATTATATCGTTCTAAATGCTTAATCCCTATGTAAAAAAGTTATCTAAGCAAGAATATGTTATTGAATAAAATGAGAAAAATTTATTTTAGCCGTAAATCGAAAATAATGGGTCGAGCGAATCGGTCGATTGCGCCGAGACGCGCTATGATGCAACAGACGAGCGATTGGAACGCCCGAATATTTTCAAAGTCCCAACGTACCGATCAAGAGTAAAGTACCATTTTCCTACATTAGATTTCGTTCTAAATGCTTAATCCCTATGTAAAAACGTTAGTTAAGCAAGAATATCGTATTTTTAAAAAAATCTAATGATAGGATTTTCCAGAAAATTGAAAAAACCGAAAAATGTCAAGAGTAAAGTGCCATTTTCCTACATTAGATTTCGTTCTAAATGCTTAATCCCTATGTGGAAACGTCAGTTAAGCAAGAATATCGTATTTTTAAAAAATCTAATGATAGGATTTTTCAGAAAATTGAAAAAACCGTAAAATGTCAAGAGTAAAGTGCCCTTATTTTAAACAATGTATCGTTCTAAATGCTTAATCCCTATGTAAAAAAGTTATTTAAGCAAGAATATGTTATTGAAAAAAATTAGAAAAATTTATTTTAGCCGTAAATCGAAAATAATGGGTCGAGCGAATCGGTCGATTGCGCCGAGACGCGCTATGATGCAACAGACGAGCGATTGGAACGCCCGAATATTTTCAAAGTCCCAACGTACCGATCAAGAGTAAAGTACCATTTTCCTACATTAGATTTCGTTCTAAATGCTTAATCCCTATGTAAAAACGTTAGTTAAGCAAGAATATCGTATTTTTAAAAAAATCTAATGATAGGATTTTCCAGAAAATTGAGAAAACCGAAAAATGTCAAGAGTAAAGTGCCATTTTCCTACATTAGATTTCGTTCTAAATGCTTAATCCCTATGTAGAAACGTTAGTTAAGCAAGAATATCGTATTTTTAAAAAAATCTAATGATAGGATTTTCCAGAAAATTGAAAAAACCGTAAAATGTCAAGAGTAAAGTGCCCTTATTTTAAACAATGTATCGTTCTAAATGCTTAATCCCTATGTAAAAAAGTTATTTAAGCAAGAATATGTTATTGAAAAAAATTAGAAAAATTTATTTTAGCCGTAAATCGAAAATAATGGGGACACCGGAGCTGTTCAAAGCGCCGAGCGCGCCGCGTACGCCCGAATATTTTCTAAGTCCCAACGTACCGATCAAGAGTAAAGTACCATTTTCCTACATTAGATTTCGTTCTAAATGCTTAATCCCTATGTAGAAACGTCAGTTAAGCAAGAATATCGTATTTTTAAAAAAATCTAATGATAGGATTTTCCAGAAAATTGAAAAAACCGAAAAATGTCAAGAGTAAAGTGCCATTTTCTGACATTAGATTTCGTTCTAAATGCTTAATCCCTATGTAGAAACGTTAGATAAGCAAGAATATCGTATTTTTAAAAAAATCTAATGATAGGATTTTTCAGAAAATTGAAAAAACCGTAAAATGTCAAGAGTAAAGTGCCCTTATTTTAAACAATGTATCGTTCTAAATGCTTAATCCCTATGTAAAAAAGTTATTTAAGCAAGAATATGTTATTGAAAAAAATTAGAAAAATTTATTTTAGCCGTAAATCGAAAATAATGGGTCGAGCGAATCGGTCGATTGCGCCGAGACGCGCTATGATGCAACAGACGAGCGATTGGAACGCCCGAATATTTTCAAAGTCCCACCGTACCGATCAAGAGTAAAGTACCATTTTCCTACATTAGATTTCGTTCTAAATGCTTAATCCCTATGTAGAAACGTTAGTTAAGCAACAATATCGTATTTTTAAAAAAATCTAATGATAGGATTTTCCAGAAAATTGAAAAAACCGAAAAATGTCAAGAGTAAAGTGCCATTTTCTGACATTAGATTTCGTTCTAAATGCTTAATCCCTATGTAGAAACGTTAGTTAAGCAAGAATATCGTATTTTTAAAAAAATCTAATGATAGGATTTTCCAGAAAATTGAAAAAACCGTAAAATGTCAAGAGTAAAGTGCCCTTATTTTAAACAATGTATCGTTCTAAATGCTTAATCCCTATGTAAAAAAGTTATTTAAGCAAGAATATGTTATTGAAAAAAATTAGAAAAATTTATTTTAGCCGTAAATCGAAAATAATGGGTCGAGCGAATCGGTCGATTGCGCCGAGACGCGCTATGATGCAACAGACGAGCGATTGGAACGCCCGAATATTTTCAAAGTCCCAACGTACCGATCAAGAGTAAAGTACCATTTTCCTACATTAGATTTCGTTCTAAATGCTTAATCCCTATGTAGAAACGTTAGTTAAGCAAGAATATCGTATTTTTAAAAAAATCTAATGATAGGATTTTTCAGAAAATTGAAAAAACCGTAAAATGTCAAGAGTAAAGTGCCCTTATTTTAAACAATGTATCGTTCTAAATGCTTAATCCCTATGTAAAAAAGTTATTTAAGCAAGAATATGTTATTGAAAAAAATTAGAAAAATTTATTTTAGCCGTAAATCGAAAATAATGGGTCGAGCGAATCGGTCGATTGCGCCGAGACGCGCTATGATGCAACAGACGAGCGATTGGAACGCCCGAATATTTTCAAAGTCCCAACGTACCGATCAAGAGTAAAGTACCATTTTCCTACATTAGATTTCGTTCTAAATGCTTAATCCCTATGTAGAAACGTCAGTTAAGCAAGAATATCGTATTTTTAAAAAAATCTAATGATAGGATTTTCCAGAAAATTGAAAAAACCGAAAAATGTCAAGAGTAAAGTGCCATTTTCTGACATTAGATTTCGTTCTAAATGCTTAATCCCTATGTAGAAACGTGAGATAAGCAAGAATATCGTATTTTTAAAAAAATCTAATGATAGGATTTTTCAGAAAATTGAAAAAACCGAAAAATGTCAAGAGTAAAGTGCCATTTTCTGACATTAGATTTCGTTCTAAATGCTTAATCCCTATGTAGAAACGTTAGATAAGCAAGAATATCGTATTTTTAAAAAAATCTAATGATAGGATTTTTCAGAAAATTGAAAAAACCGTAAAATGTCAAGAGTAAAGTGCCCTTATTTTAAACAATGTATCGTTCTAAATGCTTAATCCCTATGTAAAAAAGTTATTTAAGCAAGAATATGTTATTGAAAAAAATTAGAAAAATTTATTTTAGCCGTAAATCGAAAATAATGGGTCGAGCGAATCGGTCGATTGCGCCGAGACGCGCTATGATGCAACAGACGAGCGATTGGAACGCCCGAATATTTTCAAAGTCCCAACGTACCGATCAAGAGTAAAGTACCATTTTCCTACATTAGATTTCGTTCTAAATGCTTAATCCCTATGTAAAAACGTTAGTTAAGCAAGAATATCGTATTTTTAAAAAAATCTAATGATAGGATTTTCCAGAAAATTGAAAAAACCGAAAAATGTCAAGAGTAAAGTGCCATTTTCCTACATTAGATTTCGTTCTAAATGCTTAATCCCTATGTAGAAACGTTAGATAAGCAAGAATATCGTATTTTTAAAAAAATCTAATGATAGGATTTTCCAGAAAATTGAAAAAACCGTAAAATGTCAAGAGTAAAGTGCCCTTATTTTAAACAATGTATCGTTCTAAATGCTTAATCCCTATGTAAAAAAGTTATTTAAGCAAGAATATGTTATTGAAAAAAATTAGAAAAATTTATTTTAGCCGTAAATCGAAAATAATGGGGACACCGGAGCTGTTCAAAGCGCCGAGCGCGCCGCGTACGCCCGAATATTTTCTAAGTACCAACGTACCGATCAAGAGTAAAGTACCATTTTCCTACATTAGATTTCGTTCTAAATGCTTAATCCCTATGTAAAAACGTTAGTTAAGCAAGAATATCGTATTTTTAAAAAAATCTAATGATAGGATTTTTCAGAAAATTGAAAAAACCGTAAAATGTCAAGAGTAAAGTGCCCTTATTTTAAACAATGTATCGTTCTAAATGCTTAATCCCTATGTAAAAAAGTTATTTAAGCAAGAATATGTTATTGAAAAAAATTAGAAAAATTTATTTTAGCCGTAAATCGAAAATAATGGGGACACCGGAGCTGTTCAAAGCGCCGAGCGCGCCGCGTACGCCCGAATATTTTCTAAGTACCAACGTACCGATCAAGAGTAAAGTACCATTTTCCTACATTAGATTTCGTTCTAAATGCTTAATCCCTATGTAGAAACGTCAGTTAAGCAAGAATATCGTATTTTTAAAAAAATCTAATGATAGGATTTTCCAGAAAATTGAAAAAACCGAAAAATGTCAAGAGTAAAGTGCCATTTTCTGACATTAGATTTCGTTCTAAATGCTTAATCCCTATGTAGAAACGTTAGATAAGCAAGAATATCGTATTTTTAAAAAAATCTAATGATAGGATTTTTCAGAAAATTGAAAAAACCGTAAAATGTCAAGAGTAAAGTGCCCTTATTTTAAACAATGTATCGTTCTAAATGCTTAATCCCTATGTAAAAAAGTTATTTAAGCAAGAATATGTTATTGAAAAAAATTAGAAAAATTTATTTTAGCCGTAAATCGAAAATAATGGGTCGAGCGAATCGGTCGATTGCGCCGAGACGCGCTATGATGCAACAGACGAGCGATTGGAACGCCCGAATATTTTCAAAGTCCCACCGTACCGATCAAGAGTAAAGTACCATTTTCCTACATTAGATTTCGTTCTAAATGCTTAATCCCTATGTAGAAACGTTAGTTAAGCAACAATATCGTATTTTTAAAAAAATCTAATGATAGGATTTTCCAGAAAATTGAAAAAACCGAAAAATGTCAAGAGTAAAGTGCCATTTTCTGACATTAGATTTCGTTCTAAATGCTTAATCCCTATGTAGAAACGTTAGTTAAGCAAGAATATCGTATTTTTAAAAAAATCTAATGATAGGATTTTCCAGAAAATTGAAAAAACCGTAAAATGTCAAGAGTAAAGTGCCCTTATTTTAAACAATGTATCGTTCTAAATGCTTAATCCCTATGTAAAAAAGTTATTTAAGCAAGAATATGTTATTGAAAAAAATTAGAAAAATTTATTTTAGCCGTAAATCGAAAATAATGGGTCGAGCGAATCGGTCGATTGCGCCGAGACGCGCTATGATGCAACAGACGAGCGATTGGAACGCCCGAATATTTTCAAAGTCCCACCGTACCGATCAAGAGTAAAGTACCATTTTCCTACATTAGATTTCGTTCTAAATGCTTAATCCCTATGTAGAAACGTTAGTTAAGCAACAATATCGTATTTTTAAAAAAATCTAATGATAGGATTTTCCAGAAAATTGAAAAAACCGAAAAATGTCAAGAGTAAAGTGCCATTTTCTGACATTAGATTTCGTTCTAAATGCTTAATCCCTATGTAGAAACGTCAGTTAAGCAAGAATATCGTATTTTTAAAAAAATCTAATGATAGGATTTTCCAGAAAATTGAAAAAACCGAAAAATGTCAAGAGTAAAGTGCCATTTTCTGACATTAGATTTCGTTCTAAATGCTTAATCCCTATGTAGAAACGTTAGATAAGCAAGAATATCGTATTTTTAAAAAAATCTAATGATAGGATTTTTCAGAAAATTGAAAAAACCGTAAAATGTCAAGAGTAAAGTGCCCTTATTTTAAACAATGTATCGTTCTAAATGCTTAATCCCTATGTAAAAAAGTTATTTAAGCAAGAATATGTTATTGAAAAAAATTAGAAAAATTTATTTTAGCCGTAAATCGAAAATAATGGGTCGAGCGAATCGGTCGATTGCGCCGAGACGCGCTATGATGCAACAGACGAGCGATTGGAACGCCCGAATATTTTCAAAGTCCCAACGTACCGATCAAGAGTAAAGTACCATTTTCCTACATTAGATTTCGTTCTAAATGCTTAATCCCTATGTAAAAACGTTAGTTAAGCAAGAATATCGTATTTTTAAAAAAATCTAATGATAGGATTTTCCAGAAAATTGAAAAAACCGAAAAATGTCAAGAGTAAAGTGCCATTTTCCTACATTAGATTTCGTTCTAAATGCTTAATCCCTATGTAGAAACGTTAGATAAGCAAGAATATCGTATTTTTAAAAAAATCTAATGATAGGATTTTCCAGAAAATTGAAAAAACCGTAAAATGTCAAGAGTAAAGTGCCCTTATTTTAAACAATGTATCGTTCTAAATGCTTAATCCCTATGTAAAAAAGTTATTTAAGCAAGAATATGTTATTGAAAAAAATTAGAAAAATTTATTTTAGCCGTAAATCGAAAATAATGGGGACACCGGAGCTGTTCAAAGCGCCGAGCGCGCCGCGTACGCCCGAATATTTTCTAAGTACCAACGTACCGATCAAGAGTAAAGTACCATTTTCCTACATTAGATTTCGTTCTAAATGCTTAATCCCTATGTAAAAACGTTAGTTAAGCAAGAATATCGTATTTTTAAAAAAATCTAATGATAGGATTTTTCAGAAAATTGAAAAAACCGTAAAATGTCAAGAGTAAAGTGCCCTTATTTTAAACAATGTATCGTTCTAAATGCTTAATCCCTATGTAAAAAAGTTATTTAAGCAAGAATATGTTATTGAAAAAAATTAGAAAAATTTATTTTAGCCGTAAATCGAAAATAATGGGGACACCGGAGCTGTTCAAAGCGCCGAGCGCGCCGCGTACGCCCGAATATTTTCTAAGTCCCAACGTACCGATCAAGAGTAAAGTACCATTTTCCTACATTAGATTTCGTTCTAAATGCTTAATCCCTATGTAGAAACGTCAGTTAAGCAAGAATATCGTATTTTTAAAAAAATCTAATGATAGGATTTTCCAGAAAATTGAAAAAACCGAAAAATGTCAAGAGTAAAGTGCCATTTTCTGACATTAGATTTCGTTCTAAATGCTTAATCCCTATGTAGAAACGTTAGATAAGCAAGAATATCGTATTTTTAAAAAAATCTAATGATAGGATTTTTCAGAAAATTGAAAAAACCGTAAAATGTCAAGAGTAAAGTGCCCTTATTTTAAACAATGTATCGTTCTAAATGCTTAATCCCTATGTAAAAAAGTTATTTAAGCAAGAATATGTTATTGAAAAAAATTAGAAAAATTTATTTTAGCCGTAAATCGAAAATAATGGGTCGAGCGAATCGGTCGATTGCGCCGAGACGCGCTATGATGCAACAGACGAGCGATTGGAACGCCCGAATATTTTCAAAGTCCCACCGTACCGATCAAGAGTAAAGTACCATTTTCCTACATTAGATTTCGTTCTAAATGCTTAATCCCTATGTAGAAACGTTAGTTAAGCAACAATATCGTATTTTTAAAAAAATCTAATGATAGGATTTTCCAGAAAATTGAAAAAACCGAAAAATGTCAAGAGTAAAGTGCCATTTTCTGACATTAGATTTCGTTCTAAATGCTTAATCCCTATGTAGAAACGTTAGTTAAGCAAGAATATCGTATTTTTAAAAAAATCTAATGATAGGATTTTCCAGAAAATTGAAAAAACCGTAAAATGTCAAGAGTAAAGTGCCCTTATTTTAAACAATGTATCGTTCTAAATGCTTAATCCCTATGTAAAAAAGTTATTTAAGCAAGAATATGTTATTGAAAAAAATTAGAAAAATTTATTTTAGCCGTAAATCGAAAATAATGGGTCGAGCGAATCGGTCGATTGCGCCGAGATGCGCTATGATGCAACAGACGAGCGATTGGAACGCCCGAATATTTTCAAAGTCCCAACGTACCGATCAAGAGTAAAGTACCATTTTCCTACATTAGATTTCGTTCTAAATGCTTAATCCCTATGTAGAAACGTTAGTTAAGCAAGAATATCGTATTTTTAAAAAAATCTAATGATAGGATTTTTCAGAAAATTGAAAAAACCGTAAAATGTCAAGAGTAAAGTGCCCTTATTTTAAACAATGTATCGTTCTAAATGCTTAATCCCTATGTAAAAAAGTTATTTAAGCAAGAATATGTTATTGAAAAAAATTAGAAAAATTTATTTTAGCCGTAAATCGAAAATAATGGGTCGAGCGAATCGGTCGATTGCGCCGAGACGCGCTATGATGCAACAGACGAGCGATTGGAACGCCCGAATATTTTCAAAGTCCCACCGTACCGATCAAGAGTAAAGTACCATTTTCCTACATTAGATTTCGTTCTAAATGCTTAATCCCTATGTAGAAACGTTAGTTAAGCAACAATATCGTATTTTTAAAAAAATCTAATGATAGGATTTTCCAGAAAATTGAAAAAACCGAAAAATGTCAAGAGTAAAGTGCCATTTTCTGACATTAGATTTCGTTCTAAATGCTTAATCCCTATGTAGAAACGTTAGTTAAGCAAGAATATCGTATTTTTAAAAAAATCTAATGATAGGATTTTTCAGAAAATTGAAAAAACCGTAAAATGTCAAGAGTAAAGTGCCCTTATTTTAAACATTATATCGTTCTAAATGCTTAATCCCTATGTAAAAAAGTTATTTAAGCAAGAATATGTTATTGAAAAAAATTAGAAAAATTTATTTTAGCCGTAAATCGAAAATAATGGGTCGAGCGAATCGGTCGATTGCGCCGAGACGCGCTATGATGCAACAGACGAGCGATTGGAACGCCCGAATATTTTCAAAGTCCCACCGTACCGATCAAGAGTAAAGTACCATTTTCCTACATTAGATTTCGTTCTAAATGCTTAATCCCTATGTAGAAACGTTAGTTAAGCAACAATATCGTATTTTTAAAAAAATCTAATGATAGGATTTTCCAGAAAATTGAAAAAACCGAAAAATGTCAAGAGTAAAGTGCCATTTTCTGACATTAGATTTCGTTCTAAATGCTTAATCCCTATGTAGAAACGTTAGTTAAGCAAGAATATCGTATTTTTAAAAAAATCTAATGATAGGATTTTTCAGAAAATTGAAAAAACCGTAAAATGTCAAGAGTAAAGTGCCCTTATTTTAAACATTATATCGTTCTAAATGCTTAATCCCTATGTAAAAAAGTTATCTAAGCAAGAATATGTTATTGAATAAAATGAGAAAAATTTATTTTAGCCGTAAATCGAAAATAATGGGTCGAGCGAATCGGTCGATTGCGCCGAGACGCGCTATGATGCAACAGACGAGCGATTGGAACGCCCGAATATTTTCAAAGTCCCAACGTACCGATCAAGAGTAAAGTACCATTTTCCTACATTAGATTTCGTTCTAAATGCTTAATCCCTATGTAGAAACGTTAGTTAAGCAAGAATATCGTATTTTTAAAAAAATCTAATGATAGGATTTTCCAGAAAATTGAAAAAACCGAAAAATGTCAGGAGTAAAGTGCCATTTTCTGACATTAGATTTCGTTCTAAATGCTTAATCCCTATGTAGAAACGTTAGTTAAGCAAGAATATCGTATTTTTAAAAAAATCTAATGATAGGATTTTCCAGAAAATTGAAAAAACCGTAAAATGTCAAGAGTAAAGTGCCCTTATTTTAAACAATGTATCGTTCTAAATGCTTAATCCCTATGTAAAAAAGTTATTTAAGCAAGAATATGTTATTGAAAAAAATTAGAAAAATTTATTTTAGCCGTAAATCGAAAATAATGGGTCGAGCGAATCGGTCGATTGCGCCGAGATGCGCTATGATGCAACAGACGAGCGATTGGAACGCCCGAATATTTTCAAAGTCCCAACGTACCGATCAAGAGTAAAGTACCATTTTCCTACATTAGATTTCGTTCTAAATGCTTAATCCCTATGTAGAAACGTTAGTTAAGCAAGAATATCGTATTTTTAAAAAAATCTAATGATAGGATTTTTCAGAAAATTGAAAAAACCGTAAAATGTCAAGAGTAAAGTGCCCTTATTTTAAACAATGTATCGTTCTAAATGCTTAATCCCTATGTAAAAAAGTTATTTAAGCAAGAATATGTTATTGAAAAAAATTAGAAAAATTTATTTTAGCCGTAAATCGAAAATAATGGGTCGAGCGAATCGGTCGATTGCGCCGAGACGCGCTATGATGCAACAGACGAGCGATTGGAACGCCCGAATATTTTCAAAGTCCCACCGTACCGATCAAGAGTAAAGTACCATTTTCCTACATTAGATTTCGTTCTAAATGCTTAATCCCTATGTAGAAACGTTAGTTAAGCAACAATATCGTATTTTTAAAAAAATCTAATGATAGGATTTTCCAGAAAATTGAAAAAACCGAAAAATGTCAAGAGTAAAGTGCCATTTTCTGACATTAGATTTCGTTCTAAATGCTTAATCCCTATGTAGAAACGTTAGATAAGCAAGAATATCGTATTTTTAAAAAAATCTAATGATAGGATTTTTCAGAAAATTGAAAAAACCGTAAAATGTCAAGAGTAAAGTGCCCTTATTTTAAACATTATATCGTTCTAAATGCTTAATCCCTATGTAAAAAACTTATTTAAGCAAGAATATGTTATTGAAAAAAATTAGAAAAATTTATTTTAGCCGTAAATCGAAAATAATGGGTCGAGCGAATCGGTCGATTGCGCCGAGACGCGCTATGATGCAACAGACGAGCGATTGGAACGCCCGAATATTTTCAAAGTCCCACCGTACCGATCAAGAGTAAAGTACCATTTTCCTACATTAGATTTCGTTCTAAATGCTTAATCCCTATGTAGAAACGTTAGTTAAGCAACAATATCGTATTTTTAAAAAAATCTAATGATAGGATTTTCCAGAAAATTGAAAAAACCGAAAAATGTCAAGAGTAAAGTGCCATTTTCTGACAATAGATTTCGTTCTAAATGCTTAATCCCTATGTAGAAACGTTAGTTAAGCAAGAATATCGTATTTTTAAAAAAATCTAATGATAGGATTTTTCAGAAAATTGAAAAAACCGTAAAATGTCAAGAGTAAAGTGCCCTTATTTTAAACATTATATCGTTCTAAATGCTTAATCCCTATGTAAAAAAGTTATCTAAGCAAGAATATGTTATTGAATAAAATGAGAAAAATTTATTTTAGCCGTAAATCGAAAATAATGGGTCGAGCGAATCGGTCGATTGCGCCGAGACGCGCTATGATGCAACAGACGAGCGATTGGAACGCCCGAATATTTTCAAAGTCCCAACGTACCGATCAAGAGTAAAGTACCATTTTCCTACATTAGATTTCGTTCTAAATGCTTAATCCCTATGTAGAAACGTTAGTTAAGCAAGAATATCGTATTTTTAAAAAAATCTAATGATAGGATTTTCCAGAAAATTGAAAAAACCGAAAAATGTCAGGAGTAAAGTGCCATTTTCTGACATTAGATTTCGTTCTAAATGCTTAATCCCTATGTAGAAACGTTAGTTAAGCAAGAATATCGTATTTTTAAAAAAATCTAATGATAGGATTTTCCAGAAAATTGAAAAAACCGTAAAATGTCAAGAGTAAAGTGCCCTTATTTTAAACAATGTATCGTTCTAAATGCTTAATCCCTATGTAAAAAAGTTATTTAAGCAAGAATATGTTATTGAAAAAAATTAGAAAAATTTATTTTAGCCGTAAATCGAAAATAATGGGTCGAGCGAATCGGTCGATTGCGCCGAGACGCGCTATGATGCAACAGACGAGCGATTGGAACGCCCGAATATTTTCAAAGTCCCAACGTACCGATCAAGAGTAAAGTACCATTTTCCTACATTAGATTTCGTTCTAAATGCTTAATCCCTATGTAGAAACGTTAGTTAAGCAAGAATATCGTATTTTTAAAAAAATCTAATGATAGGATTTTTCAGAAAATTGAAAAAACCGTAAAATGTCAAGAGTAAAGTGCCCTTATTTTAAACAATGTATCGTTCTAAATGCTTAATCCCTATGTAAAAAAGTTATTTAAGCAAGAATATGTTATTGAAAAAAATTAGAAAAATTTATTTTAGCCGTAAATCGAAAATAATGGGTCGAGCGAATCGGTCGATTGCGCCGAGACGCGCTATGATGCAACAGACGAGCGATTGGAACGCCCGAATATTTTCAAAGTCCCAACGTACCGATCAAGAGTAAAGTACCATTTTCCTACATTAGATTTCGTTCTAAATGCTTAATCCCTATGTAGAAACGTCAGTTAAGCAAGAATATCGTATTTTTAAAAAAATCTAATGATAGGATTTTCCAGAAAATTGAAAAAACCGAAAAATGTCAAGAGTAAAGTGCCATTTTCTGACATTAGATTTCGTTCTAAATGCTTAATCCCTATGTAGAAACGTGAGATAAGCAAGAATATCGTATTTTTAAAAAAATCTAATGATAGGAT
Source organism: Megalopta genalis (assembly GCF_051020955.1). NCBI lineage: Eukaryota > Metazoa > Arthropoda > Insecta > Hymenoptera > Halictidae > Megalopta > Megalopta genalis. The sequence continues at coordinate 1,516,300 of NW_027476102.1, forward strand.
TTTTCAGAAAATTGAAAAAACCGTAAAATGTCAAGAGTAAAGTGCCCTTATTTTAAACAATGTATCGTTCTAAATGCTTAATCCCTATGTAAAAAAGTTATCTAAGCAAGAATATGTTATTGAATAAAATGAGAAAAATTTATTTTAGCCGTAAATCGAAAATAATGGGTCGAGCGAATCGGTCGATTGCGCCGAAACGCGCTATGATGCAACAGACGAGCGATTGGAACGCCCGAATATTTTCAAAGTCCCAACGTACCGATCAAGAGTAAAGTACCATTTTCCTACATTAGATTTCGTTCTAAATGCTTAATCCCTATGTAGAAACGTTAGTTAAGCAAGAATATCGTATTTTTAAAAAAATCTAATGATAGGATTTTCCAGAAAATTGAAAAAACCGAAAAATGTCAAGAGTAAAGTGCCATTTTCTGACATTAGATTTCGTTCTAAATGCTTAATCCCTATGTAGAAACGTTAGTTAAGCAAGAATATCGTATTTTTAAAAAAATCTAATGATAGGATTTTCCAGAAAATTGAAAAAACCGTAAAATGTCAAGAGTAAAGTGCCCTTATTTTAAACAATGTATCGTTCTAAATGCTTAATCCCTATGTAAAAAAGTTATTTAAGCAAGAATATGTTATTGAAAAAAATTAGAAAAATTTATTTTAGCCGTAAATCGAAAATAATGGGTCGAGCGAATCGGTCGATTGCGCCGAGACGCGCTATGATGCAACAGACGAGCGATTGGAACGCCCGAATATTTTCAAAGTCCCAACGTACCGATCAAGAGTAAAGTACCATTTTCCTACATTAGATTTCGTTCTAAATGCTTAATCCCTATGTAGAAACGTTAGTTAAGCAAGAATATCGTATTTTTAAAAAAATCTAATGATAGGATTTTTCAGAAAATTGAAAAAACCGTAAAATGTCAAGAGTAAAGTGCCATTTTCCTACATTAGATTTCGTTCTAAATGCTTAATCCCTATGTGGAAACGTCAGTTAAGCAAGAATATCGTATTTTTAAAAAAATCTAATGATAGGATTTTTCAGAAAATTGAAAAAACCGTAAAATGTCAAGAGTAAAGTGCCCTTATTTTAAACAATGTATCGTTCTAAATGCTTAATCCCTATGTAAAAAAGTTATTTAAGCAAGAATATGTTATTGAAAAAAATTAGAAAAATTTATTTTAGCCGTAAATCGAAAATAATGGGTCGAGCGAATCGGTCGATTGCGCCGAGACGCGCTATGATGCAACAGACGAGCGATTGGAACGCCCGAATATTTTCAAAGTCCCACCGTACCGATCAAGAGTAAAGTACCATTTTCCTACATTAGATTTCGTTCTAAATGCTTAATCCCTATGTAGAAACGTTAGTTAAGCAACAATATCGTATTTTTAAAAAAATCTAATGATAGGATTTTCCAGAAAATTGAAAAAACCGAAAAATGTCAAGAGTAAAGTGCCATTTTCTGACATTAGATTTCGTTCTAAATGCTTAATCCCTATGTAGAAACGTTAGATAAGCAAGAATATCGTATTTTTAAAAAAATCTAATGATAGGATTTTTCAGAAAATTGAAAAAACCGTAAAATGTCAAGAGTAAAGTGCCCTTATTTTAAACAATGTATCGTTCTAAATGCTTAATCCCTATGTAAAAAAGTTATTTAAGCAAGAATATGTTATTGAAAAAAATTAGAAAAATTTATTTTAGCCGTAAATCGAAAATAATGGGTCGAGCGAATCGGTCGATTGCGCCGAGACGCGCTATGATGCAACAGACGAGCGATTGGAACGCCCGAATATTTTCAAAGTCCCAACGTACCGATCAAGAGTAAAGTACCATTTTCCTACATTAGATTTCGTTCTAAATGCTTAATCCCTATGTAAAAACGTTAGTTAAGCAAGAATATCGTATTTTTAAAAAAATCTAATGATAGGATTTTCCAGAAAATTGAAAAAACCGAAAAATGTCAAGAGTAAAGTGCCATTTTCCTACATTAGATTTCGTTCTAATTGCTTAATCCCTATGTAGAAACGTTAGATAAGCAAGAATATCGTATTTTTAAAAAAATCTAATGATAGGATTTTCCAGAAAATTGAAAAAACCGTAAAATGTCAAGAGTAAAGTGCCCTTATTTTAAACAATGTATCGTTCTAAATGCTTAATCCCTATGTAAAAAAGTTATTTAAGCAAGAATATGTTATTGAAAAAAATTAGAAAAATTTATTTTAGCCGTAAATCGAAAATAATGGGGACACCGGAGCTGTTCAAAGCGCCGAGCGCGCCGCGTACGCCCGAATATTTTCTAAGTACCAACGTACCGATCAAGAGTAAAGTACCATTTTCCTACATTAGATTTCGTTCTAAATGCTTAATCCCTATGTAAAAACGTTAGTTAAGCAAGAATATCGTATTTTTAAAAAAATCTAATGATAGGATTTTTCAGAAAATTGAAAAAACCGTAAAATGTCAAGAGTAAAGTGCCCTTATTTTAAACAATGTATCGTTCTAAATGCTTAATCCCTATGTAAAAAAGTTATTTAAGCAAGAATATGTTATTGAAAAAAATTAGAAAAATTTATTTTAGCCGTAAATCGAAAATAATGGGGACACCGGAGCTGTTCAAAGCGCCGAGCGCGCCGCGTACGCCCGAATATTTTCTAAGTCCCAACGTACCGATCAAGAGTAAAGTACCATTTTCCTACATTAGATTTCGTTCTAAATGCTTAATCCCTATGTAGAAACGTCAGTTAAGCAAGAATATCGTATTTTTAAAAAAATCTAATGATAGGATTTTCCAGAAAATTGAAAAAACCGAAAAATGTCAAGAGTAAAGTGCCATTTTCTGACATTAGATTTCGTTCTAAATGCTTCATCCCTATGTAGAAACGTTAGTTAAGCAAGAATATCGTATTTTTAAAAAAATCTAATGATAGGATTTTTCAGAAAATTGAAAAAACCGTAAAATGTCAAGAGTAAAGTGCCCTTATTTTAAACAATGTATCGTTCTAAATGCTTAATCCCTATGTAAAAAAGTTATTTAAGCAAGAATATGTTATTGAAAAAAATTAGAAAAATTTATTTTAGCCGTAAATCGAAAATAATGGGTCGAGCGAATCGGTCGATTGCGCCGAGACGCGCTATGATGCAACAGACGAGCGATTGGAACGCCCGAATATTTTCAAAGTCCCACCGTACCGATCAAGAGTAAAGTACCATTTTCCTACATTAGATTTCGTTCTAAATGCTTAATCCCTATGTAGAAACGTTAGTTAAGCAACAATATCGTATTTTTAAAAAAATCTAATGATAGGATTTTCCAGAAAATTGAAAAAACCGAAAAATGTCAAGAGTAAAGTGCCATTTTCTGACATTAGATTTCGTTCTAAATGCTTAATCCCTATGTAGAAACGTTAGTTAAGCAAGAATATCGTATTTTTAAAAAAATCTAATGATAGGATTTTTCAGAAAATTGAAAAAACCGTAAAATGTCAAGAGTAAAGTGCCCTTATTTTAAACATTATATCGTTCTAAATGCTTAATCCCTATGTAAAAAAGTTATTTAAGCAAGAATATGTTATTGAAAAAAATTAGAAAAATTTATTTTAGCCGTAAATCGAAAATAATGGGTCGAGCGAATCGGTCGATTGCGCCGAGACGCGCTATGATGCAACAGACGAGCGATTGGAACGCCCGAATATTTTCAAAGTCCCACCGTACCGATCAAGAGTAAAGTACCATTTTCCTACATTAGATTTCGTTCTAAATGCTTAATCCCTATGTAGAAACGTTAGTTAAGCAACAATATCGTATTTTTAAAAAAATCTAATGATAGGATTTTCCAGAAAATTGAAAAAACCGAAAAATGTCAAGAGTAAAGTGCCATTTTCTGACATTAGATTTCGTTCTAAATGCTTAATCCCTATGTAGAAACGTTAGTTAAGCAAGAATATCGTATTTTTAAAAAAATCTAATGATAGGATTTTTCAGAAAATTGAAAAAACCGTAAAATGTCAAGAGTAAAGTGCCCTTATTTTAAACATTATATCGTTCTAAATGCTTAATCCCTATGTAAAAAAGTTATCTAAGCAAGAATATGTTATTGAATAAAATGAGAAAAATTTATTTTAGCCGTAAATCGAAAATAATGGGTCGAGCGAATCGGTCGATTGCGCCGAGACGCGCTATGATGCAACAGACGAGCGATTGGAACGCCCGAATATTTTCAAAGTCCCAACGTACCGATCAAGAGTAAAGTACCATTTTCCTACATTAGATTTCGTTCTAAATGCTTAATCCCTATGTAGAAACGTTAGTTAAGCAAGAATATCGTATTTTTAAAAAAATCTAATGATAGGATTTTCCAGAAAATTGAAAAAACCGAAAAATGTCAGGAGTAAAGTGCCATTTTCTGACATTAGATTTCGTTCTAAATGCTTAATCCCTATGTAGAAACGTTAGTTAAGCAAGAATATCGTATTTTTAAAAAAATCTAATGATAGGATTTTCCAGAAAATTGAAAAAACCGTAAAATGTCAAGAGTAAAGTGCCCTTATTTTAAACAATGTATCGTTCTAAATGCTTAATCCCTATGTAAAAAAGTTATTTAAGCAAGAATATGTTATTGAAAAAAATTAGAAAAATTTATTTTAGCCGTAAATCGAAAATAATGGGTCGAGCGAATCGGTCGATTGCGCCGAGATGCGCTATGATGCAACAGACGAGCGATTGGAACGCCCGAATATTTTCAAAGTCCCAACGTACCGATCAAGAGTAAAGTACCATTTTCCTACATTAGATTTCGTTCTAAATGCTTAATCCCTATGTAGAAACGTTAGTTAAGCAAGAATATCGTATTTTTAAAAAAATCTAATGATAGGATTTTTCAGAAAATTGAAAAAACCGTAAAATGTCAAGAGTAAAGTGCCCTTATTTTAAACAATGTATCGTTCTAAATGCTTAATCCCTATGTAAAAAAGTTATTTAAGCAAGAATATGTTATTGAAAAAAATTAGAAAAATTTATTTTAGCCGTAAATCGAAAATAATGGGTCGAGCGAATCGGTCGATTGCGCCGAGACGCGCTATGATGCAACAGACGAGCGATTGGAACGCCCGAATATTTTCAAAGTCCCACCGTACCGATCAAGAGTAAAGTACCATTTTCCTACATTAGATTTCGTTCTAAATGCTTAATCCCTATGTAGAAACGTTAGTTAAGCAACAATATCGTATTTTTAAAAAAATCTAATGATAGGATTTTCCAGAAAATTGAAAAAACCGAAAAATGTCAAGAGTAAAGTGCCATTTTCTGACATTAGATTTCGTTCTAAATGCTTAATCCCTATGTAGAAACGTTAGTTAAGCAAGAATATCGTATTTTTAAAAAAATCTAATGATAGGATTTTCCAGAAAATTGAAAAAACCGTAAAATGTCAAGAGTAAAGTGCCCTTATTTTAAACAATGTATCGTTCTAAATGCTTAATCCCTATGTAAAAAAGTTATTTAAGCAAGAATATGTTATTGAAAAAAATTAGAAAAATTTATTTTAGCCGTAAATCGAAAATAATGGGTCGAGCGAATCGGTCGATTGCGCCGAGATGCGCTATGATGCAACAGACGAGCGATTGGAACGCCCGAATATTTTCAAAGTCCCAACGTACCGATCAAGAGTAAAGTACCATTTTCCTACATTAGATTTCGTTCTAAATGCTTAATCCCTATGTAGAAACGTTAGTTAAGCAAGAATATCGTATTTTTAAAAAAATCTAATGATAGGATTTTTCAGAAAATTGAAAAAACCGTAAAATGTCAAGAGTAAAGTGCCCTTATTTTAAACAATGTATCGTTCTAAATGCTTAATCCCTATGTAAAAAAGTTATTTAAGCAAGAATATGTTATTGAAAAAAATTAGAAAAATTTATTTTAGCCGTAAATCGAAAATAATGGGTCGAGCGAATCGGTCGATTGCGCCGAGACGCGCTATGATGCAACAGACGAGCGATTGGAACGCCCGAATATTTTCAAAGTCCCACCGTACCGATCAAGAGTAAAGTACCATTTTCCTACATTAGATTTCGTTCTAAATGCTTAATCCCTATGTAGAAACGTTAGTTAAGCAACAATATCGTATTTTTAAAAAAATCTAATGATAGGATTTTCCAGAAAATTGAAAAAACCGAAAAATGTCAAGAGTAAAGTGCCATTTTCTGACATTAGATTTCGTTCTAAATGCTTAATCCCTATGTAGAAACGTTAGTTAAGCAAGAATATCGTATTTTTAAAAAAATCTAATGATAGGATTTTTCAGAAAATTGAAAAAACCGTAAAATGTCAAGAGTAAAGTGCCCTTATTTTAAACATTATATCGTTCTAAATGCTTAATCCCTATGTAAAAAAGTTATTTAAGCAAGAATATGTTATTGAAAAAAATTAGAAAAATTTATTTTAGCCGTAAATCGAAAATAATGGGTCGAGCGAATCGGTCGATTGCGCCGAGACGCGCTATGATGCAACAGACGAGCGATTGGAACGCCCGAATATTTTCAAAGTCCCACCGTACCGATCAAGAGTAAAGTACCATTTTCCTACATTAGATTTCGTTCTAAATGCTTAATCCCTATGTAGAAACGTTAGTTAAGCAACAATATCGTATTTTTAAAAAAATCTAATGATAGGATTTTCCAGAAAATTGAAAAAACCGAAAAATGTCAAGAGTAAAGTGCCATTTTCTGACATTAGATTTCGTTCTAAATGCTTAATCCCTATGTAGAAACGTTAGTTAAGCAAGAATATCGTATTTTTAAAAAAATCTAATGATAGGATTTTTCAGAAAATTGAAAAAACCGTAAAATGTCAAGAGTAAAGTGCCCTTATTTTAAACATTATATCGTTCTAAATGCTTAATCCCTATGTAAAAAAGTTATCTAAGCAAGAATATGTTATTGAATAAAATGAGAAAAATTTATTTTAGCCGTAAATCGAAAATAATGGGTCGAGCGAATCGGTCGATTGCGCCGAGACGCGCTATGATGCAACAGACGAGCGATTGGAACGCCCGAATATTTTCAAAGTCCCAACGTACCGATCAAGAGTAAAGTACCATTTTCCTACATTAGATTTCGTTCTAAATGCTTAATCCCTATGTAGAAACGTTAGTTAAGCAAGAATATCGTATTTTTAAAAAAATCTAATGATAGGATTTTCCAGAAAATTGAAAAAACCGAAAAATGTCAGGAGTAAAGTGCCATTTTCTGACATTAGATTTCGTTCTAAATGCTTAATCCCTATGTAGAAACGTTAGTTAAGCAAGAATATCGTATTTTTAAAAAAATCTAATGATAGGATTTTCCAGAAAATTGAAAAAACCGTAAAATGTCAAGAGTAAAGTGCCCTTATTTTAAACAATGTATCGTTCTAAATGCTTAATCCCTATGTAAAAAAGTTATTTAAGCAAGAATATGTTATTGAAAAAAATTAGAAAAATTTATTTTAGCCGTAAATCGAAAATAATGGGTCGAGCGAATCGGTCGATTGCGCCGAGATGCGCTATGATGCAACAGACGAGCGATTGGAACGCCCGAATATTTTCAAAGTCCCAACGTACCGATCAAGAGTAAAGTACCATTTTCCTACATTAGATTTCGTTCTAAATGCTTAATCCCTATGTAGAAACGTTAGTTAAGCAAGAATATCGTATTTTTAAAAAAATCTAATGATAGGATTTTTCAGAAAATTGAAAAAACCGTAAAATGTCAAGAGTAAAGTGCCCTTATTTTAAACAATGTATCGTTCTAAATGCTTAATCCCTATGTAAAAAAGTTATTTAAGCAAGAATATGTTATTGAAAAAAATTAGAAAAATTTATTTTAGCCGTAAATCGAAAATAATGGGTCGAGCGAATCGGTCGATTGCGCCGAGACGCGCTATGATGCAACAGACGAGCGATTGGAACGCCCGAATATTTTCAAAGTCCCACCGTACCGATCAAGAGTAAAGTACCATTTTCCTACATTAGATTTCGTTCTAAATGCTTAATCCCTATGTAGAAACGTTAGTTAAGCAACAATATCGTATTTTTAAAAAAATCTAATGATAGGATTTTCCAGAAAATTGAAAAAACCGAAAAATGTCAAGAGTAAAGTGCCATTTTCTGACATTAGATTTCGTTCTAAATGCTTAATCCCTATGTAGAAACGTTAGTTAAGCAAGAATATCGTATTTTTAAAAAAATCTAATGATAGGATTTTTCAGAAAATTGAAAAAACCGTAAAATGTCAAGAGTAAAGTGCCCTTATTTTAAACATTATATCGTTCTAAATGCTTAATCCCTATGTAAAAAAGTTATTTAAGCAAGAATATGTTATTGAAAAAAATTAGAAAAATTTATTTTAGCCGTAAATCGAAAATAATGGGTCGAGCGAATCGGTCGATTGCGCCGAGACGCGCTATGATGCAACAGACGAGCGATTGGAACGCCCGAATATTTTCAAAGTCCCACCGTACCGATCAAGAGTAAAGTACCATTTTCCTACATTAGATTTCGTTCTAAATGCTTAATCCCTATGTAGAAACGTTAGTTAAGCAACAATATCGTATTTTTAAAAAAATCTAATGATAGGATTTTCCAGAAAATTGAAAAAACCGAAAAATGTCAAGAGTAAAGTGCCATTTTCTGACATTAGATTTCGTTCTAAATGCTTAATCCCTATGTAGAAACGTTAGTTAAGCAAGAATATCGTATTTTTAAAAAAATCTAATGATAGGATTTTTCAGAAAATTGAAAAAACCGTAAAATGTCAAGAGTAAAGTGCCCTTATTTTAAACATTATATCGTTCTAAATGCTTAATCCCTATGTAAAAAAGTTATCTAAGCAAGAATATGTTATTGAATAAAATGAGAAAAATTTATTTTAGCCGTAAATCGAAAATAATGGGTCGAGCGAATCGGTCGATTGCGCCGAGACGCGCTATGATGCAACAGACGAGCGATTGGAACGCCCGAATATTTTCAAAGTCCCAACGTACCGATCAAGAGTAAAGTACCATTTTCCTACATTAGATTTCGTTCTAAATGCTTAATCCCTATGTAGAAACGTTAGTTAAGCAAGAATATCGTATTTTTAAAAAAATCTAATGATAGGGTTTTCCAGAAAATTGAAAAAACCGAAAAATGTCAGGAGTAAAGTGCCATTTTCTGACATTAGATTTCGTTCTAAATGCTTAATCCCTATGTAGAAACGTGAGATAAGCAAGAATATCGTATTTTTAAAAAAATCTAATGATAGGATTTTTCAGAAAATTGAAAAAACCGTAAAATGTCAAGAGTAAAGTGCCCTTATTTTAAACAATGTATCGTTCTAAATGCTTAATCCCTATGTAAAAAAGTTATTTAAGCAAGAATATGTTATTGAAAAAAATTAGAAAAATTTATTTTAGCCGTAAATCGAAAATAATGGGTCGAGCGAATCGGTCGATTGCGCCGAGACGCGCTATGATGCAACAGACGAGCGATTGGAACGCCCGAATATTTTCAAAGTCCCACCGTACCGATCAAGAGTAAAGTACCATTTTCCTACATTAGATTTCGTTCTAAATGCTTAATCCCTATGTAGAAACGTTAGTTAAGCAACAATATCGTATTTTTAAAAAAATCTAATGATAGGATTTTCCAGAAAATTGAAAAAACCGAAAAATGTCAAGAGTAAAGTGCCATTTTCTGACATTAGATTTCGTTCTAAATGCTTAATCCCTATGTAGAAACGTTAGTTAAGCAAGAATATCGTATTTTTAAAAAAATCTAATGATAGGATTTTTCAGAAAATTGAAAAAACCGTAAAATGTCAAGAGTAAAGTGCCCTTATTTTAAACATTATATCGTTCTAAATGCTTAATCCCTATGTAAAAAAGTTATCTAAGCAAGAATATGTTATTGAATAAAATGAGAAAAATTTATTTTAGCCGTAAATCGAAAATAATGGGTCGAGCGAATCGGTCGATTGCGCCGAGACGCGCTATGATGCAACAGACGAGCGATTGGAACGCCCGAATATTTTCAAAGTCCCAACGTACCGATCAAGAGTAAAGTACCATTTTCCTACATTAGATTTCGTTCTAAATGCTTAATCCCTATGTAGAAACGTTAGTTAAGCAAGAATATCGTATTTTTAAAAAAATCTAATGATAGGATTTTCCAGAAAATTGAAAAAACCGAAAAATGTCAAGAGTAAAGTGCCATTTTCTGACATTAGATTTCGTTCTAAATGCTTAATCCCTATGTAGAAACGTTAGTTAAGCAAGAATATCGTATTTTTAAAAAAATCTAATGATAGGATTTTTCAGAAAATTGAAAAAACCGTAAAATGTCAAGAGTAAAGTGCCCTTATTTTAAACAATGTATCGTTCTAAATGCTTAATCCCTATGTAAAAAAGTTATTTAAGCAAGAATATGTTATTGAAAAAAATTAGAAAAATTTATTTTAGCCGTAAATCGAAAATAATGGGTCGAGCGAATCGGTCGATTGCGCCGAGACGCGCTATGATGCAACAGACGAGCGATTGGAACGCCCGAATATTTTCAAAGTCCCAACGTACCGATCAAGAGTAAAGTACCATTTTCCTACATTAGATTTCGTTCTAAATGCTTAATCCCTATGTAAAAACGTTAGTTAAGCAAGAATATCGTATTTTTAAAAAAATCTAATGATAGGATTTTCCAGAAAATTGAAAAAACCGAAAAATGTCAAGAGTAAAGTGCCATTTTCTGACATTAGATTTCGTTCTAAATGCTTAATCCCTATGTAGAAACGTTAGTTAAGCAAGAATATCGTATTTTTAAAAAAATCTAATGATAGGATTTTCCAGAAAATTGAAAAAACCGTAAAATGTCAAGAGTAAAGTGCCCTTATTTTAAACAATGTATCGTTCTAAATGCTTAATCCCTATGTAAAAAAGTTATTTAAGCAAGAATATGTTATTGAAAAAAATTAGAAAAATTTATTTTAGCCGTAAATCGAAAATAATGGGTCGAGCGAATCGGTCGATTGCGCCGAGACGCGCTATGATGCAACAGACGAGCGATTGGAACGCCCGAATATTTTCAAAGTCCCAACGTACCGATCAAGAGTAAAGTACCATTTTCCTACATTAGATTTCGTTCTAAATGCTTAATCCCTATGTAGAAACGTTAGTTAAGCAAGAATATCGTATTTTTAAAAAAATCTAATGATAGGATTTTTCAGAAAATTGAAAAAACCGTAAAATGTCAAGAGTAAAGTGCCATTTTCCTACATTAGATTTCGTTCTAAATGCTTAATCCCTATGTGGAAACGTCAGTTAAGCAAGAATATCGTATTTTTAAAAAAATCTAATGATAGGATTTTTCAGAAAATTGAAAAAACCGTAAAATGTCAAGAGTAAAGTGCCCTTATTTTAAACAATGTATCGTTCTAAATGCTTAATCCCTATGTAAAAAAGTTATTTAAGCAAGAATATGTTATTGAAAAAAATTAGAAAAATTTATTTTAGCCGTAAATCGAAAATAATGGGTCGAGCGAATCGGTCGATTGCGCCGAGACGCGCTATGATGCAACAGACGAGCGATTGGAACGCCCGAATATTTTCAAAGTCCCACCGTACCGATCAAGAGTAAAGTACCATTTTCCTACATTAGATTTCGTTCTAAATGCTTAATCCCTATGTAGAAACGTTAGTTAAGCAACAATATCGTATTTTTAAAAAAATCTAATGATAGGATTTTCCAGAAAATTGAAAAAACCGAAAAATGTCAAGAGTAAAGTGCCATTTTCTGACATTAGATTTCGTTCTAAATGCTTAATCCCTATGTAGAAACGTTAGTTAAGCAAGAATATCGTATTTTTAAAAAAATCTAATGATAGGATTTTTCAGAAAATTGAAAAAACCGTAAAATGTCAAGAGTAAAGTGCCCTTATTTTAAACATTATATCGTTCTAAATGCTTAATCCCTATGTAAAAAAGTTATCTAAGCAAGAATATGTTATTGAATAAAATGAGAAAAATTTATTTTAGCCGTAAATCGAAAATAATGGGTCGAGCGAATCGGTCGATTGCGCCGAGACGCGCTATGATGCAACAGACGAGCGATTGGAACGCCCGAATATTTTCAAAGTCCCAACGTACCGATCAAGAGTAAAGTACCATTTTCCTACATTAGATTTCGTTCTAAATGCTTAATCCCTATGTAAAAACGTTAGTTAAGCAAGAATATCGTATTTTTAAAAAAATCTAATGATAGGATTTTCCAGAAAATTGAAAAAACCGAAAAATGTCAAGAGTAAAGTGCCATTTTCCTACATTAGATTTCGTTCTAAATGCTTAATCCCTATGTGGAAACGTCAGTTAAGCAAGAATATCGTATTTTTAAAAAAATCTAATGATAGGATTTTTCAGAAAATTGAAAAAACCGTAAAATGTCAAGAGTAAAGTGCCCTTATTTTAAACAATGTATCGTTCTAAATGCTTAATCCCTATGTAAAAAAGTTATTTAAGCAAGAATATGTTATTGAAAAAAATTAGAAAAATTTATTTTAGCCGTAAATCGAAAATAATGGGTCGAGCGAATCGGTCGATTGCGCCGAGACGCGCTATGATGCAACAGACGAGCGATTGGAACGCCCGAATATTTTCAAAGTCCCACCGTACCGATCAAGAGTAAAGTACCATTTTCCTACATTAGATTTCGTTCTAAATGCTTAATCCCTATGTAGAAACGTTAGTTAAGCAACAATATCGTATTTTTAAAAAAATCTAATGATAGGATTTTCCAGAAAATTGAAAAAACCGAAAAATGTCAAGAGTAAAGTGCCATTTTCTGACATTAGATTTCGTTCTAAATGCTTAATCCCTATGTAGAAACGTTAGTTAAGCAAGAATATCGTATTTTTAAAAAAATCTAATGATAGGATTTTTCAGAAAATTGAAAAAACCGTAAAATGTCAAGAGTAAAGTGCCCTTATTTTAAACAATGTATCGTTCTAAATGCTTAATCCCTATGTAAAAAAGTTATTTAAGCAAGAATATGTTATTGAAAAAAATTAGAAAAATTTATTTTAGCCGTAAATCGAAAATAATGGGGACACCGGAGCTGTTCAAAGCGCCGAGCGCGCCGCGTACGCCCGAATATTTTCCAAGTACCAACGTACCGATCAAGAGTAAAGTACCATTTTCCTACATTAGATTTCGTTCTAAATGCTTAATCCCTATGTAAAAACGTTAGTTAAGCAAGAATATCGTATTTTTAAAAAAATCTAATGATAGGATTTTTCAGAAAATTGAAAAAACCGTAAAATGTCAAGAGTAAAGTGCCCTTATTTTAAACAATGTATCGTTCTAAATGCTTAATCCCTATGTAAAAAAGTTATTTAAGCAAGAATATGTTATTGAAAAAAATTAGAAAAATTTATTTTAGCCGTAAATCGAAAATAATGGGGACACCGGAGCTGTTCAAAGCGCCGAGCGCGCCGCGTACGCCCGAATATTTTCTAAGTCCCAACGTACCGATCAAGAGTAAAGTACCATTTTCCTACATTAGATTTCGTTCTAAATGCTTAATCCCTATGTAGAAACGTCAGTTAAGCAAGAATATCGTATTTTTAAAAAAATCTAATGATAGGATTTTCCAGAAAATTGAAAAAACCGAAAAATGTCAAGAGTAAAGTGCCATTTTCTGACATTAGATTTCGTTCTAAATGCTTAATCCCTATGTAGAAACGTTAGATAAGCAAGAATATCGTATTTTTAAAAAAATCTAATGATAGGATTTTTCAGAAAATTGAAAAAACCGTAAAATGTCAAGAGTAAAGTGCCCTTATTTTAAACAATGTATCGTTCTAAATGCTTAATCCCTATGTAAAAAAGTTATTTAAGCAAGAATATGTTATTGAAAAAAATTAGAAAAATTTATTTTAGCCGTAAATCGAAAATAATGGGTCGAGCGAATCGGTCGATTGCGCCGAGACGCGCTATGATGCAACAGACGAGCGATTGGAACGCCCGAATATTTTCAAAGTCCCAACGTACCGATCAAGAGTAAAGTACCATTTTCCTACATTAGATTTCGTTCTAAATGCTTAATCCCTATGTAAAAACGTTAGTTAAGCAAGAATATCGTATTTTTAAAAAAATCTAATGATAGGATTTTCCAGAAAATTGAAAAAACCGAAAAATGTCAAGAGTAAAGTGCCATTTTCCTACATTAGATTTCGTTCTAAATGCTTAATCCCTATGTGGAAACGTCAGTTAAGCAAGAATATCGTATTTTTAAAAAAATCTAATGATAGGATTTTTCAGAAAATTGAAAAAACCGTAAAATGTCAAGAGTAAAGTGCCCTTATTTTAAACAATGTATCGTTCTAAATGCTTAATCCCTATGTAAAAAAGTTATTTAAGCAAGAATATGTTATTGAAAAAAATTAGAAAAATTTATTTTAGCCGTAAATCGAAAATAATGGGTCGAGCGAATCGGTCGATTGCGCCGAGACGCGCTATGATGCAACAGACGAGCGATTGGAACGCCCGAATATTTTCAAAGTCCCACCGTACCGATCAAGAGTAAAGTACCATTTTCCTACATTAGATTTCGTTCTAAATGCTTAATCCCTATGTAGAAACGTTAGTTAAGCAACAATATCGTATTTTTAAAAAAATCTAATGATAGGATTTTCCAGAAAATTGAAAAAACCGAAAAATGTCAAGAGTAAAGTGCCATTTTCTGACATTAGATTTCGTTCTAAATGCTTAATCCCTATGTAGAAACGTTAGTTAAGCAAGAATATCGTATTTTTAAAAAAATCTAATGATAGGATTTTTCAGAAAATTGAAAAAACCGTAAAATGTCAAGAGTAAAGTGCCCTTATTTTAAACATTATATCGTTCTAAATGCTTAATCCCTATGTAAAAAAGTTATCTAAGCAAGAATATGTTATTGAATAAAATGAGAAAAATTTATTTTAGCCGTAAATCGAAAATAATGGGTCGAGCGAATCGGTCGATTGCGCCGAGACGCGCTATGATGCAACAGACGAGCGATTGGAACGCCCGAATATTTTCAAAGTCCCAACGTACCGATCAAGAGTAAAGTACCATTTTCCTACATTAGATTTCGTTCTAAATGCTTAATCCCTATGTAGAAACGTTATTTAAGCAAGAATATCGTATTTTTAAAAAAATCTAATGATAGGATTTTCCAGAAAATTGAAAAAACCGAAAAATGTCAAGAGTAAAGTGCCATTTTCTGACATTAGATTTCGTTCTAAATGCTTAATCCCTATGTAGAAACGTTAGTTAAGCAAGAATATCGTATTTTTAAAAAAATCTAATGATAGGATTTTCCAGAAAATTGAAAAAACCGTAAAATGTCAAGAGTAAAGTGCCCTTATTTTAAACAATGTATCGTTCTAAATGCTTAATCCCTATGTAAAAAAGTTATTTAAGCAAGAATATGTTATTGAAAAAAATTAGAAAAATTTATTTTAGCCGTAAATCGAAAATAATGGGTCGAGCGAATCGGTCGATTGCGCCGAGACGCGCTATGATGCAACAGACGAGCGATTGGAACGCCCGAATATTTTCAAAGTCCCAACGTACCGATCAAGAGTAAAGTACCATTTTCCTACATTAGATTTCGTTCTAAATGCTTAATCCCTATGTAAAAACGTTAGTTAAGCAAGAATATCGTATTTTTAAAAAAATCTAATGATAGGATTTTCCAGAAAATTGAAAAAACCGAAAAATGTCAAGAGTAAAGTGCCATTTTCCTACATTAGATTTCGTTCTAAATGCTTAATCCCTATGTGGAAACGTCAGTTAAGCAAGAATATCGTATTTTTAAAAAAATCTAATGATAGGATTTTTCAGAAAATTGAAAAAACCGTAAAATGTCAAGAGTAAAGTGCCCTTATTTTAAACAATGTATCGTTCTAAATGCTTAATCCCTATGTAAAAAAGTTATTTAAGCAAGAATATGTTATTGAAAAAAATTAGAAAAATTTATTTTAGCCGTAAATCGAAAATAATGGGGACACCGGAGCTGTTCAAAGCGCCGAGCGCGCCGCGTACGCCCGAATATTTTCTAAGTCCCAACGTACCGATCAAGAGTAAAGTACCATTTTCCTACATTAGATTTCGTTCTAAATGCTTAATCCCTATGTAGAAACGTCAGTTAAGCAAGAATATCGTATTTTTAAAAAAATCTAATGATAGGATTTTCCAGAAAATTGAAAAAACCGAAAAATGTCAAGAGTAAAGTGCCATTTTCTGACATTAGATTTCGTTCTAAATGCTTAATCCCTATGTAGAAACGTTAGATAAGCAAGAATATCGTATTTTTAAAAAAATCTAATGATAGGATTTTTCAGAAAATTGAAAAAACCGTAAAATGTCAAGAGTAAAGTGCCCTTATTTTAAACAATGTATCGTTCTAAATGCTTAATCCCTATGTAAAAAAGTTATTTAAGCAAGAATATGTTATTGAAAAAAATTAGAAAAATTTATTTTAGCCGTAAATCGAAAATAATGGGTCGAGCGAATCGGTCGATTGCGCCGAGACGCGCTATGATGCAACAGACGAGCGATTGGAACGCCCGAATATTTTCAAAGTCCCACCGTACCGATCAAGAGTAAAGTACCATTTTCCTACATTAGATTTCGTTCTAAATGCTTAATCCCTATGTAGAAACGTTAGTTAAGCAACAATATCGTATTTTTAAAAAAATCTAATGATAGGATTTTCCAGAAAATTGAAAAAACCGAAAAATGTCAAGAGTAAAGTGCCATTTTCTGACATTAGATTTCGTTCTAAATGCTTAATCCCTATGTAGAAACGTTAGTTAAGCAAGAATATCGTATTTTTAAAAAAATCTAATGATAGGATTTTTCAGAAAATTGAAAAAACCGTAAAATGTCAAGAGTAAAGTGCCCTTATTTTAAACATTATATCGTTCTAAATGCTTAATCCCTATGTAAAAAAGTTATCTAAGCAAGAATATGTTATTGAATAAAATGAGAAAAATTTATTTTAGCCGTAAATCGAAAATAATGGGTCGAGCGAATCGGTCGATTGCGCCGAGACGCGCTATGATGCAACAGACGAGCGATTGGAACGCCCGAATATTTTCAAAGTCCCAACGTACCGATCAAGAGTAAAGTACCATTTTCCTACATTAGATTTCGTTCTAAATGCTTAATCCCTATGTAGAAACGTTAGTTAAGCAAGAATATCGTATTTTTAAAAAAATCTAATGATAGGATTTTCCAGAAAATTGAAAAAACCGAAAAATGTCAAGAGTAAAGTGCCATTTTCTGACATTAGATTTCGTTCTAAATGCTTAATCCCTATGTAGAAACGTTAGTTAAGCAAGAATATCGTATTTTTAAAAAAATCTAATGATGGGATTTTCCAGAAAATTGAAAAAACCGTAAAATGTCAAGAGTAAAGTGCCCTTATTTTAAACAATGTATCGTTCTAAATGCTTAATCCCTATGTAAAAAAGTTATTTAAGCAAGAATATGTTATTGAAAAAAATTAGAAAAATTTATTTTAGCCGTAAATCGAAAATAATGGGTCGAGCGAATCGGTCGATTGCGCCGAGACGCGCTATGATGCAACAGACGAGCGATTGGAACGCCCGAATATTTTCAAAGTCCCAACGTACCGATCAAGAGTAAAGTACCATTTTCCTACATTAGATTTCGTTCTAAATGCTTAATCCCTATGTAGAAACGTCAGTTAAGCAAGAATATCGTATTTTTAAAAAAATCTAATGATAGGATTTTCCAGAAAATTGAAAAAACCGAAAAATGTCAAGAGTAAAGTGCCATTTTCTGACATTAGATTTCGTTCTAAATGCTTAATCCCTATGTAGAAACGTTAGATAAGCAAGAATATCGTATTTTTAAAAAAATCTAATGATAGGATTTTTCAGAAAATTGAAAAAACCGTAAAATGTCAAGAGTAAAGTGCCCTTATTTTAAACAATGTATCGTTCTAAATGCTTAATCCCTATGTAAAAAAGTTATTTAAGCAAGAATATGTTATTGAAAAAAATTAGAAAAATTTATTTTAGCCGTAAATCGAAAATAATGGGTCGAGCGAATCGGTCGATTGCGCCGAGACGCGCTATGATGCAACAGACGTGCGATTGGAACGCCCGAATATTTTCAAAGTCCCACCGTACCGATCAAGAGTAAAGTACCATTTTCCTACATTAGATTTCGTTCTAAATGCTTAATCCCTATGTAGAAACGTTAGTTAAGCAACAATATCGTATTTTTAAAAAAATCTAATGATAGGATTTTCCAGAAAATTGAAAAAACCGAAAAATGTCAAGAGTAAAGTGCCATTTTCTGACATTAGATTTCGTTCTAAATGCTTAATCCCTATGTAGAAACGTTAGTTAAGCAAGAATATCGTATTTTTAAAAAAATCTAATGATAGGATTTTTCAGAAAATTGAAAAAACCGTAAAATGTCAAGAGTAAAGTGCCCTTATTTTAAACATTATATCGTTCTAAATGCTTAATCCCTATGTAAAAAAGTTATCTAAGCAAGAATATGTTATTGAATAAAATGAGAAAAATTTATTTTAGCCGTAAATCGAAAATAATGGGTCGAGCGAATCGGTCGATTGCGCCGAGACGCGCTATGATGCAACAGACGAGCGATTGGAACGCCCGAATATTTTCAAAGTCCCAACGTACCGATCAAGAGTAAAGTACCATTTTCCTACATTAGATTTCGTTCTAAATGCTTAATCCCTATGTAGAAACGTTAGTTAAGCAAGAATATCGTATTTTTAAAAAAATCTAATGATAGGATTTTCCAGAAAATTGAAAAAACCGAAAAATGTCAAGAGTAAAGTGCCATTTTCTGACATTAGATTTCGTTCTAAATGCTTAATCCCTATGTAGAAACGTTAGTTAAGCAAGAATATCGTATTTTTAAAAAAATCTAATGATAGGATTTTCCAGAAAATTGAAAAAACCGTAAAATGTCAAGAGTAAAGTGCCCTTATTTTAAACAATGTATCGTTCTAAATGCTTAATCCCTATGTAAAAAAGTTATTTAAGCAAGAATATGTTATTGAAAAAAATTAGAAAAATTTATTTTAGCCGTAAATCGAAAATAATGGGTCGAGCGAATCGGTCGATTGCGCCGAGACGCGCTATGATGCAACAGACGAGCGATTGGAACGCCCGAATATTTTCAATGTCCCAACGTACCGATCAAGAGTAAAGTACCATTTTCCTACATTAGATTTCGTTCTAAATGCTTAATCCCTATGTAGAAACGTCAGTTAAGCAAGAATATCGTATTTTTAAAAAAATCTAATGATAGGATTTTCCAGAAAATTGAAAAAACCGAAAAATGTCAAGAGTAAAGTGCCATTTTCCTACATTAGATTTCGTTCTAAATGCTTAATCCCTATGTGGAAACGTCAGTTAAGCAAGAATATCGTATTTTTAAAAAAATCTAATGATAGGATTTTTCAGAAAATTGAAAAAACCGTAAAATGTCAAGAGTAAAGTGCCCTTATTTTAAACAATGTATCGTTCTAAATGCTTAATCCCTATGTAAAAAAGTTATTTAAGCAAGAATATGTTATTGAAAAAAATTAGAAAAATTTATTTTAGCCGTAAATCGAAAATAATGGGGACACCGGAGCTGTTCAAAGCGCCGAGCGCGCCGCGTACGCCCGAATATTTTCTAAGTCCCAACGTACCGATCAAGAGTAAAGTACCATTTTCCTACATTAGATTTCGTTCTAAATGCTTAATCCCTATGTAGAAACGTCAGTTAAGCAAGAATATCGTATTTTTAAAAAAATCTAATGATAGGATTTTCCAGAAAATTGAAAAAACCGAAAAATGTCAAGAGTAAAGTGCCATTTTCTGACATTAGATTTCGTTCTAAATGCTTAATCCCTATGTAGAAACGTTAGATAAGCAAGAATATCGTATTTTTAAAAAAATCTAATGATAGGATTTTTCAGAAAATTGAAAAAACCGTAAAATGTCAAGAGTAAAGTGCCCTTATTTTAAACAATGTATCGTTCTAAATGCTTAATCCCTATGTAAAAAAGTTATTTAAGCAAGAATATGTTATTGAAAAAAATTAGAAAAATTTATTTTAGCCGTAAATCGAAAATAATGGGTCGAGCGAATCGGTCGATTGCGCCGAGACGCGCTATGATGCAACAGACGAGCGATTGGAACGCCCGAATATTTTCAAAGTCCCACCGTACCGATCAAGAGTAAAGTACCATTTTCCTACATTAGATTTCGTTCTAAATGCTTAATCCCTATGTAGAAACGTTAGTTAAGCAACAATATCGTATTTTTAAAAAAATCTAATGATAGGATTTTCCAGAAAATTGAAAAAACCGAAAAATGTCAAGAGTAAAGTGCCATTTTCTGACATTAGATTTCGTTCTAAATGCTTAATCCCTATGTAGAAACGTTAGTTAAGCAAGAATATCGTATTTTTAAAAAAATCTAATGATAGGATTTTTCAGAAAATTGAAAAAACCGTAAAATGTCAAGAGTAAAGTGCCCTTATTTTAAACATTATATCGTTCTAAATGCTTAATCCCTATGTAAAAAAGTTATCTAAGCAAGAATATGTTATTGAATAAAATGAGAAAAATTTATTTTAGCCGTAAATCGAAAATAATGGGTCGAGCGAATCGGTCGATTGCGCCGAGACGCGCTATGATGCAACAGACGAGCGATTGGAACGCCCGAATATTTTCAAAGTCCCAACGTACCGATCAAGAGTAAAGTACCATTTTCCTACATTAGATTTCGTTCTAAATGCTTAATCCCTATGTAGAAACGTTAGTTAAGCAAGAATATCGTATTTTTAAAAAAATCTAATGATAGGATTTTCCAGAAAATTGAAAAAACCGAAAAATGTCAAGAGTAAAGTGCCATTTTCTGACATTAGATTTCGTTCTAAATGCTTAATCCCTATGTAGAAACGTTAGTTAAGCAAGAATATCGTATTTTTAAAAAAATCTAATGATAGGATTTTCCAGAAAATTGAAAAAACCGTAAAATGTCAAGAGTAAAGTGCCCTTATTTTAAACAATGTATCGTTCTAAATGCTTAATCCCTATGTAAAAAAGTTATTTAAGCAAGAATATGTTATTGAAAAAAATTAGAAAAATTTATTTTAGCCGTAAATCGAAAATAATGGGTCGAGCGAATCGGTCGATTGCGCCGAGACGCGCTATGATGCAACAGACGAGCGATTGGAACGCCCGAATATTTTCAAAGTCCCAACGTACCGATCAAGAGTAAAGTACCATTTTCCTACATTAGATTTCGTTCTAAATGCTTAATCCCTATGTAGAAACGTCAGTTAAGCAAGAATATCGTATTTTTAAAAAAATCTAATGATAGGATTTTCCAGAAAATTGAAAAAACCGAAAAATGTCAAGAGTAAAGTGCCATTTTCTGACATTAGATTTCGTTCTAAATGCTTAATCCCTATGTAGAAACGTTAGTTAAGCAAGAATATCGTATTTTTAAAAAAATCTAATGATAGGATTTTCCAGAAAATTGAAAAAACCGTAAAATGTCAAGAGTAAAGTGCCCTTATTTTAAACAATGTATCGTTCTAAATGCTTAATCCCTATGTAAAAAAGTTATTTAAGCAAGAATATGTTATTGAAAAAAATTAGAAAAATTTATTTTAGCCGTAAATCGAAAATAATGGGTCGAGCGAATCGGTCGATTGCGCCGAGACGCGCTATGATGCAACAGACGAGCGATTGGAACGCCCGAATATTTTCAAAGTCCCAACGTACCGATCAAGAGTAAAGTACCATTTTCCTACATTAGATTTCGTTCTAAATGCTTAATCCCTATGTAGAAACGTCAGTTAAGCAAGAATATCGTATTTTTAAAAAAATCTAATGATAGGATTTTCCAGAAAATTGAAAAAACCGAAAAATGTCAAGAGTAAAGTGCCATTTTCTGACATTAGATTTCGTTCTAAATGCTTAATCCCTATGTAGAAACGTTAGATAAGCAAGAATATCGTATTTTTAAAAAAATCTAATGATAGGATTTTTCAGAAAATTGAAAAAACCGTAAAATGTCAAGAGTAAAGTGCCCTTATTTTAAACAATGTATCGTTCTAAATGCTTAATCCCTATGTAAAAAAGTTATTTAAGCAAGAATATGTTATTGAAAAAAATTAGAAAAATTTATTTTAGCCGTAAATCGAAAATAATGGGTCGAGCGAATCGGTCGATTGCGCCGAGACGCGCTATGATGCAACAGACGAGCGATTGGAACGCCCGAATATTTTCAAAGTCCCACCGTACCGATCAAGAGTAAAGTACCATTTTCCTACATTAGATTTCGTTCTAAATGCTTAATCCCTATGTAGAAACGTTAGTTAAGCAACAATATCGTATTTTTAAAAAAATCTAATGATAGGATTTTCCAGAAAATTGAAAAAACCGAAAAATGTCAAGAGTAAAGTGCCATTTTCTGACATTAGATTTCGTTCTAAATGCTTATTCCCTATGTAGAAACGTTAGTTAAGCAAGAATATCGTATTTTTAAAAAAATCTAATGATAGGATTTTTCAGAAAATTGAAAAAACAGTAAAATGTCAAGAGTAAAGTGCCCTTATTTTAAACATTATATCGTTCTAAATGCTTAATCCCTATGTAAAAAAGTTATCTAAGCAAGAATATGTTATTGAATAAAATGAGAAAAATTTATTTTAGCCGTAAATCGAAAATAATGGGTCGAGCGAATCGGTCGATTGCGCCGAGACGCGCTATGATGCAACAGACGAGCGATTGGAACGCCCGAATATTTTCAAAGTCCCAACGTACCGATCAAGAGTAAAGTACCATTTTCCTACATTAGATTTCGTTCTAAATGCTTAATCCCTATGTAAAAACGTTAGTTAAGCAAGAATATCGTATTTTTAAAAAAATCTAATGATAGGATTTTCCAGAAAATTGAAAAAACCGAAAAATGTCAAGAGTAAAGTGCCATTTTCCTACATTAGATTTCGTTCTAAATGCTTAATCCCTATGTGGAAACGTCAGTTAAGCAAGAATATCGTATTTTTAAAAAAATCTAATGATAGGATTTTTCAGAAAATTGAAAAAACCGTAAAATGTCAAGAGTAAAGTGCCCTTATTTTAAACAATGTATCGTTCTAAATGCTTAATCCCTATGTAAAAAAGTTATTTAAGCAAGAATATGTTATTGAAAAAAATTAGAAAAATTTATTTTAGCCGTAAATCGAAAATAATGGGGACACCGGAGCTGTTCAAAGCGCCGAGCGCGCCGCGTACGCCCGAATATTTTCTAAGTCCCAACGTACCGATCAAGAGTAAAGTACCATTTTCCTACATTAGATTTCGTTCTAAATGCTTAATCCCTATGTAGAAACGTCAGTTAAGCAAGAATATCGTATTTTTAAAAAAATCTAATGATAGGATTTTCCAGAAAATTGAAAAAACCGAAAAATGTCAAGAGTAAAGTGCCATTTTCTGACATTAGATTTCGTTCTAAATGCTTAATCCCTATGTAGAAACGTTAGATAAGCAAGAATATCGTATTTTTAAAAAAATCTAATGATAGGATTTTTCAGAAAATTGAAAAAACCGTAAAATGTCAAGAGTAAAGTGCCCTTATTTTAAACAATGTATCGTTCTAAATGCTTAATCCCTATGTAAAAAAGTTATTTAAGCAAGAATATGTTATTGAAAAAAATTAGAAAAATTTATTTTAGCCGTAAATCGAAAATAATGGGTCGAGCGAATCGGTCGATTGCGCCGAGACGCGCTATGATGCAACAGACGAGCGATTGGAACGCCCGAATATTTTCAAAGTCCCACCGTACCGATCAAGAGTAAAGTACCATTTTCCTACATTAGATTTCGTTCTAAATGCTTAATCCCTATGTAGAAACGTTAGTTAAGCAACAATATCGTATTTTTAAAAAAATCTAATGATAGGATTTTCCAGAAAATTGAAAAAACCGAAAAATGTCAAGAGTAAAGTGCCATTTTCTGACATTAGATTTCGTTCTAAATGCTTAATCCCTATGTAGAAACGTTAGTTAAGCAAGAATATCGTATTTTTAAAAAAATCTAATGATAGGATTTTCCAGAAAATTGAAAAAACCGTAAAATGTCAAGAGTAAAGTGCCCTTATTTTAAACAATGTATCGTTCTAAATGCTTAATCCCTATGTAAAAAAGTTATTTAAGCAAGAATATGTTATTGAAAAAAATTAGAAAAATTTATTTTAGCCGTAAATCGAAAATAATGGGTCGAGCGAATCGGTCGATTGCGCCGAGACGCGCTATGATGCAACAGACGAGCGATTGGAACGCCCGAATATTTTCAAAGTCCCAACGTACCGATCAAGAGTAAAGTACCATTTTCCTACATTAGATTTCGTTCTAAATGCTTAATCCCTATGTAGAAACGTTAGTTAAGCAAGAATATCGTATTTTTAAAAAAATCTAATGATAGGATTTTTCAGAAAATTGAAAAAACCGTAAAATGTCAAGAGTAAAGTGCCCTTATTTTAAACAATGTATCGTTCTAAATGCTTAATCCCTATGTAAAAAAGTTATTTAAGCAAGAATATGTTATTGAAAAAAATTAGAAAAATTTATTTTAGCCGTAAATCGAAAATAATGGGTCGAGCGAATCGGTCGATTGCGCCGAGACGCGCTATGATGCAACAGACGAGCGATTGGAACGCCCGAATATTTTCAAAGTCCCAACGTACCGATCAAGAGTAAAGTACCATTTTCCTACATTAGATTTCGTTCTAAATGCTTAATCCCTATGTAGAAACGTCAGTTAAGCAAGAATATCGTATTTTTAAAAAAATCTAATGATAGGATTTTCCAGAAAATTGAAAAAACCGAAAAATGTCAAGAGTAAAGTGCCATTTTCTGACATTAGATTTCGTTCTAAATGCTTAATCCCTATGTAGAAACGTGAGATAAGCAAGAATATCGTATTTTTAAAAAAATCTAATGATAGGATTTTTCAGAAAATTGAAAAAACCGTAAAATGTCAAGAGTAAAGTGCCCTTATTTTAAACAATGTATCGTTCTAAATGCTTAATCCCTATGTAAAAAAGTTATTTAAGCAAGAATATGTTATTGAAAAAAATTAGAAAAATTTATTTTAGCCGTAAATCGAAAATAATGGGTCGAGCGAATCGGTCGATTGCGCCGAGACGCGCTATGATGCAACAGACGAGCGATTGGAACGCCCGAATATTTTCAAAGTCCCACCGTACCGATCAAGAGTAAAGTACCATTTTCCTACATTAGATTTCGTTCTAAATGCTTAATCCCTATGTAGAAACGTTAGTTAAGCAACAATATCGTATTTTTAAAAAAATCTAATGATAGGATTTTCCAGAAAATTGAAAAAACCGAAAAATGTCAAGAGTAAAGTGCCATTTTCTGACATTAGATTTCGTTCTAAATGCTTAATCCCTATGTAGAAACGTTAGTTAAGCAAGAATATCGTATTTTTAAAAAAATCTAATGATAGGATTTTTCAGAAAATTGAAAAAACCGTAAAATGTCAAGAGTAAAGTGCCCTTATTTTAAACATTATATCGTTCTAAATGCTTAATCCCTATGTAAAAAAGTTATCTAAGCAAGAATATGTTATTGAAAAAAATTAGAAAAATTTATTTTAGCCGTAAATCGAAAATAATGGGTCGAGCGAATCGGTCGATTGCGCCGAGACGCGCTATGATGCAACAGACGAGCGATTGGAACGCCCGAATATTTTCAAAGTCCCAACGTACCGATCAAGAGTAAAGTACCATTTTCCTACATTAGATTTCGTTCTAAATGCTTAATCCCTATGTAGAAACGTTAGTTAAGCAAGAATATCGTATTTTTAAAAAAATCTAATGATAGGATTTTCCAGAAAATTGAAAAAACCGAAAAATGTCAAGAGTAAAGTGCCATTTTCCTACATTAGATTTCGTTCTAAATGCTTAATCCCTATGTGGAAACGTCAGTTAAGCAAGAATATCGTATTTTTAAAAAAATCTAATGATAGGATTTTTCAGAAAATTGAATAAACCGTAAAATGTCAAGAGTAAAGTGCCCTTATTTTAAACAATGTATCGTTCTAAATGCTTAATCCCTATGTAAAAAAGTTATTTAAGCAAGAATATGTTATTGAAAAAAATTAGAAAAATTTATTTTAGCCGTAAATCGAAAATAATGGGTCGAGCGAATCGGTCGATTGCGCCGAGACGCGCTATGATGCAACAGACGAGCGATTGGAACGCCCGAATATTTTCAAAGTCCCAACGTACCGATCAAGAGTAAAGTACCATTTTCCTACATTAGATTTCGTTCTAAATGCTTAATCCCTATGTAAAAACGTTAGTTAAGCAAGAATATCGTATTTTTAAAAAAATCTAATGATAGGATTTTCCAGAAAATTGAAAAAACCGAAAAATGTCAAGAGTAAAGTGCCATTTTCCTACATTAGATTTCGTTCTAAATGCTTAATCCCTATGTAAAAACGTTAGTTAAGCAAGAATATCGTATTTTTAAAAAAATCTAATGATAGGATTTTTCAGAAAATTGAAAAAACCGTAAAATGTCAAGAGTAAAGTGCCCTTATTTTAAACAATGTATCGTTCTAAATGCTTAATCCCTATGTAAAAAAGTTATTTAAGCAAGAATATGTTATTGAAAAAAATTAGAAAAATTTATTTTAGCCGTAAATCGAAAATAATGGGGACACCGGAGCTGTTCAAAGCGCCGAGCGCGCCGCGTACGCCCGAATATTTTCTAAGTCCCAACGTACCGATCAAGAGTAAAGTACCTTTTTCCTACATTAGATTTCGTTCTAAATGCTTAATCCCTATGTAGAAACGTCAGTTAAGCAAGAATATCGTATTTTTAAAAAAATCTAATGATAGGATTTTCCAGAAAATTGAAAAAACCGAAAAATGTCAAGAGTAAAGTGCCATTTTCTGACATTAGATTTCGTTCTAAATGCTTAATCCCTATGTAGAAACGTTAGATAAGCAAGAATATCGTATTTTTAAAAAAATCTAATGATAGGATTTTTCAGAAAATTGAAAAAACCGTAAAATGTCAAGAGTAAAGTGCCCTTATTTTAAACAATGTATCGTTCTAAATGCTTAATCCCTATGTAAAAAAGTTATTTAAGCAAGAATATGTTATTGAAAAAAATTAGAAAAATTTATTTTAGCCGTAAATCGAAAATAATGGGTCGAGCGAATCGGTCGATTGCGCCGAGACGCGCTATGATGCAACAGACGAGCGATTGGAACGCCCGAATATTTTCAAAGTCCCACCGTACCGATCAAGAGTAAAGTACCATTTTCCTACATTAGATTTCGTTCTAAATGCTTAATCCCTATGTAGAAACGTTAGTTAAGCAACAATATCGTATTTTTAAAAAAATCTAATGATAGGATTTTCCAGAAAATTGAAAAAACCGAAAAATGTCAAGAGTAAAGTGCCATTTTCTGACATTAGATTTCGTTCTAAATGCTTATTCCCTATGTAGAAACGTTAGTTAAGCAAGAATATCGTATTTTTAAAAAAATCTAATAGGATTTTTCAGAAAATTGAAAAAACCGTAAAATGTCAAGAGTAAAGTGCCCTTATTTTAAACATTATATCGTTCTAAATGCTTAATCCCTATGTAAAAAAGTTATCTAAGCAAGAATATGTTATTGAATAAAATGAGAAAAATTTATTTTAGCCGTAAATCGAAAATAATGGGTCGAGCGAATCGGTCGATTGCGCCGAGACGCGCTATGATGCAACAGACGAGCGATTGGAACGCCCGAATATTTTCAAAGTCCCAACGTACCGATCAAGAGTAAAGTACCATTTTCCTACATTAGATTTCGTTCTAAATGCTTAATCCCTATGTAAAAACGTTAGTTAAGCAAGAATATCGTATTTTTAAAAAAATCTAATGATAGGATTTTCCAGAAAATTGAAAAAACCGAAAAATGTCAAGAGTAAAGTGCCATTTTCCTACATTAGATTTCGTTCTAAATGCTTAATCCCTATGTGGAAACGTCAGTTAAGCAAGAATATCGTATTTTTAAAAAATCTAATGATAGGATTTTTCAGAAAATTGAAAAAACCGTAAAATGTCAAGAGTAAAGTGCCCTTATTTTAAACAATGTATCGTTCTAAATGCTTAATCCCTATGTAAAAAAGTTATTTAAGCAAGAATATGTTATTGAAAAAAATTAGAAAAATTTATTTTAGCCGTAAATCGAAAATAATGGGTCGAGCGAATCGGTCGATTGCGCCGAGACGCGCTATGATGCAACAGACGAGCGATTGGAACGCCCGAATATTTTCAAAGTCCCAACGTACCGATCAAGAGTAAAGTACCATTTTCCTACATTAGATTTCGTTCTAAATGCTTAATCCCTATGTAAAAACGTTAGTTAAGCAAGAATATCGTATTTTTAAAAAAATCTAATGATAGGATTTTCCAGAAAATTGAGAAAACCGAAAAATGTCAAGAGTAAAGTGCCATTTTCCTACATTAGATTTCGTTCTAAATGCTTAATCCCTATGTAGAAACGTTAGTTAAGCAAGAATATCGTATTTTTAAAAAAATCTAATGATAGGATTTTCCAGAAAATTGAAAAAACCGTAAAATGTCAAGAGTAAAGTGCCCTTATTTTAAACAATGTATCGTTCTAAATGCTTAATCCCTATGTAAAAAAGTTATTTAAGCAAGAATATGTTATTGAAAAAAATTAGAAAAATTTATTTTAGCCGTAAATCGAAAATAATGGGGACACCGGAGCTGTTCAAAGCGCCGAGCGCGCCGCGTACGCCCGAATATTTTCTAAGTCCCAACGTACCGATCAAGAGTAAAGTACCATTTTCCTACATTAGATTTCGTTCTAAATGCTTAATCCCTATGTAGAAACGTCAGTTAAGCAAGAATATCGTATTTTTAAAAAAATCTAATGATAGGATTTTCCAGAAAATTGAAAAAACCGAAAAATGTCAAGAGTAAAGTGCCATTTTCTGACATTAGATTTCGTTCTAAATGCTTAATCCCTATGTAGAAACGTTAGATAAGCAAGAATATCGTATTTTTAAAAAAATCTAATGATAGGATTTTTCAGAAAATTGAAAAAACCGTAAAATGTCAAGAGTAAAGTGCCCTTATTTTAAACAATGTATCGTTCTAAATGCTTAATCCCTATGTAAAAAAGTTATTTAAGCAAGAATATGTTATTGAAAAAAATTAGAAAAATTTATTTTAGCCGTAAATCGAAAATAATGGGTCGAGCGAATCGGTCGATTGCGCCGAGACGCGCTATGATGCAACAGACGAGCGATTGGAACGCCCGAATATTTTCAAAGTCCCACCGTACCGATCAAGAGTAAAGTACCATTTTCCTACATTAGATTTCGTTCTAAATGCTTAATCCCTATGTAGAAACGTTAGTTAAGCAACAATATCGTATTTTTAAAAAAATCTAATGATAGGATTTTCCAGAAAATTGAAAAAACCGAAAAATGTCAAGAGTAAAGTGCCATTTTCTGACATTAGATTTCGTTCTAAATGCTTAATCCCTATGTAGAAACGTTAGTTAAGCAAGAATATCGTATTTTTAAAAAAATCTAATGATAGGATTTTCCAGAAAATTGAAAAAACCGTAAAATGTCAAGAGTAAAGTGCCCTTATTTTAAACAATGTATCGTTCTAAATGCTTAATCCCTATGTAAAAAAGTTATTTAAGCAAGAATATGTTATTGAAAAAAATTAGAAAAATTTATTTTAGCCGTAAATCGAAAATAATGGGTCGAGCGAATCGGTCGATTGCGCCGAGACGCGCTATGATGCAACAGACGAGCGATTGGAACGCCCGAATATTTTCAAAGTCCCAACGTACCGATCAAGAGTAAAGTACCATTTTCCTACATTAGATTTCGTTCTAAATGCTTAATCCCTATGTAGAAACGTTAGTTAAGCAAGAATATCGTATTTTTAAAAAAATCTAATGATAGGATTTTTCAGAAAATTGAAAAAACCGTAAAATGTCAAGAGTAAAGTGCCCTTATTTTAAACAATGTATCGTTCTAAATGCTTAATCCCTATGTAAAAAAGTTATTTAAGCAAGAATATGTTATTGAAAAAAATTAGAAAAATTTATTTTAGCCGTAAATCGAAAATAATGGGTCGAGCGAATCGGTCGATTGCGCCGAGACGCGCTATGATGCAACAGACGAGCGATTGGAACGCCCGAATATTTTCAAAGTCCCAACGTACCGATCAAGAGTAAAGTACCATTTTCCTACATTAGATTTCGTTCTAAATGCTTAATCCCTATGTAGAAACGTCAGTTAAGCAAGAATATCGTATTTTTAAAAAAATCTAATGATAGGATTTTCCAGAAAATTGAAAAAACCGAAAAATGTCAAGAGTAAAGTGCCATTTTCTGACATTAGATTTCGTTCTAAATGCTTAATCCCTATGTAGAAACGTGAGATAAGCAAGAATATCGTATTTTTAAAAAAATCTAATGATAGGATTTTTCAGAAAATTGAAAAAACCGAAAAATGTCAAGAGTAAAGTGCCATTTTCTGACATTAGATTTCGTTCTAAATGCTTAATCCCTATGTAGAAACGTTAGATAAGCAAGAATATCGTATTTTTAAAAAAATCTAATGATAGGATTTTTCAGAAAATTGAAAAAACCGTAAAATGTCAAGAGTAAAGTGCCCTTATTTTAAACAATGTATCGTTCTAAATGCTTAATCCCTATGTAAAAAAGTTATTTAAGCAAGAATATGTTATTGAAAAAAATTAGAAAAATTTATTTTAGCCGTAAATCGAAAATAATGGGTCGAGCGAATCGGTCGATTGCGCCGAGACGCGCTATGATGCAACAGACGAGCGATTGGAACGCCCGAATATTTTCAAAGTCCCAACGTACCGATCAAGAGTAAAGTACCATTTTCCTACATTAGATTTCGTTCTAAATGCTTAATCCCTATGTAAAAACGTTAGTTAAGCAAGAATATCGTATTTTTAAAAAAATCTAATGATAGGATTTTCCAGAAAATTGAAAAAACCGAAAAATGTCAAGAGTAAAGTGCCATTTTCCTACATTAGATTTCGTTCTAAATGCTTAATCCCTATGTAGAAACGTTAGATAAGCAAGAATATCGTATTTTTAAAAAAATCTAATGATAGGATTTTCCAGAAAATTGAAAAAACCGTAAAATGTCAAGAGTAAAGTGCCCTTATTTTAAACAATGTATCGTTCTAAATGCTTAATCCCTATGTAAAAAAGTTATTTAAGCAAGAATATGTTATTGAAAAAAATTAGAAAAATTTATTTTAGCCGTAAATCGAAAATAATGGGGACACCGGAGCTGTTCAAAGCGCCGAGCGCGCCGCGTACGCCCGAATATTTTCTAAGTACCAACGTACCGATCAAGAGTAAAGTACCATTTTCCTACATTAGATTTCGTTCTAAATGCTTAATCCCTATGTAAAAACGTTAGTTAAGCAAGAATATCGTATTTTTAAAAAAATCTAATGATAGGATTTTTCAGAAAATTGAAAAAACCGTAAAATGTCAAGAGTAAAGTGCCCTTATTTTAAACAATGTATCGTTCTAAATGCTTAATCCCTATGTAAAAAAGTTATTTAAGCAAGAATATGTTATTGAAAAAAATTAGAAAAATTTATTTTAGCCGTAAATCGAAAATAATGGGGACACCGGAGCTGTTCAAAGCGCCGAGCGCGCCGCGTACGCCCGAATATTTTCTAAGTCCCAACGTACCGATCAAGAGTAAAGTACCATTTTCCTACATTAGATTTCGTTCTAAATGCTTAATCCCTATGTAGAAACGTCAGTTAAGCAAGAATATCGTATTTTTAAAAAAATCTAATGATAGGATTTTCCAGAAAATTGAAAAAACCGAAAAATGTCAAGAGTAAAGTGCCATTTTCTGACATTAGATTTCGTTCTAAATGCTTAATCCCTATGTAGAAACGTTAGATAAGCAAGAATATCGTATTTTTAAAAAAATCTAATGATAGGATTTTTCAGAAAATTGAAAAAACCGTAAAATGTCAAGAGTAAAGTGCCCTTATTTTAAACAATGTATCGTTCTAAATGCTTAATCCCTATGTAAAAAAGTTATTTAAGCAAGAATATGTTATTGAAAAAAATTAGAAAAATTTATTTTAGCCGTAAATCGAAAATAATGGGTCGAGCGAATCGGTCGATTGCGCCGAGACGCGCTATGATGCAACAGACGAGCGATTGGAACGCCCGAATATTTTCAAAGTCCCACCGTACCGATCAAGAGTAAAGTACCATTTTCCTACATTAGATTTCGTTCTAAATGCTTAATCCCTATGTAGAAACGTTAGTTAAGCAACAATATCGTATTTTTAAAAAAATCTAATGATAGGATTTTCCAGAAAATTGAAAAAACCGAAAAATGTCAAGAGTAAAGTGCCATTTTCTGACATTAGATTTCGTTCTAAATGCTTAATCCCTATGTAGAAACGTTAGTTAAGCAAGAATATCGTATTTTTAAAAAAATCTAATGATAGGATTTTCCAGAAAATTGAAAAAACCGTAAAATGTCAAGAGTAAAGTGCCCTTATTTTAAACAATGTATCGTTCTAAATGCTTAATCCCTATGTAAAAAAGTTATTTAAGCAAGAATATGTTATTGAAAAAAATTAGAAAAATTTATTTTAGCCGTAAATCGAAAATAATGGGTCGAGCGAATCGGTCGATTGCGCCGAGACGCGCTATGATGCAACAGACGAGCGATTGGAACGCCCGAATATTTTCAAAGTCCCACCGTACCGATCAAGAGTAAAGTACCATTTTCCTACATTAGATTTCGTTCTAAATGCTTAATCCCTATGTAGAAACGTTAGTTAAGCAACAATATCGTATTTTTAAAAAAATCTAATGATAGGATTTTCCAGAAAATTGAAAAAACCGAAAAATGTCAAGAGTAAAGTGCCATTTTCTGACATTAGATTTCGTTCTAAATGCTTAATCCCTATGTAGAAACGTCAGTTAAGCAAGAATATCGTATTTTTAAAAAAATCTAATGATAGGATTTTCCAGAAAATTGAAAAAACCGAAAAATGTCAAGAGTAAAGTGCCATTTTCTGACATTAGATTTCGTTCTAAATGCTTAATCCCTATGTAGAAACGTTAGATAAGCAAGAATATCGTATTTTTAAAAAAATCTAATGATAGGATTTTTCAGAAAATTGAAAAAACCGTAAAATGTCAAGAGTAAAGTGCCCTTATTTTAAACAATGTATCGTTCTAAATGCTTAATCCCTATGTAAAAAAGTTATTTAAGCAAGAATATGTTATTGAAAAAAATTAGAAAAATTTATTTTAGCCGTAAATCGAAAATAATGGGTCGAGCGAATCGGTCGATTGCGCCGAGACGCGCTATGATGCAACAGACGAGCGATTGGAACGCCCGAATATTTTCAAAGTCCCAACGTACCGATCAAGAGTAAAGTACCATTTTCCTACATTAGATTTCGTTCTAAATGCTTAATCCCTATGTAAAAACGTTAGTTAAGCAAGAATATCGTATTTTTAAAAAAATCTAATGATAGGATTTTCCAGAAAATTGAAAAAACCGAAAAATGTCAAGAGTAAAGTGCCATTTTCCTACATTAGATTTCGTTCTAAATGCTTAATCCCTATGTAGAAACGTTAGATAAGCAAGAATATCGTATTTTTAAAAAAATCTAATGATAGGATTTTCCAGAAAATTGAAAAAACCGTAAAATGTCAAGAGTAAAGTGCCCTTATTTTAAACAATGTATCGTTCTAAATGCTTAATCCCTATGTAAAAAAGTTATTTAAGCAAGAATATGTTATTGAAAAAAATTAGAAAAATTTATTTTAGCCGTAAATCGAAAATAATGGGGACACCGGAGCTGTTCAAAGCGCCGAGCGCGCCGCGTACGCCCGAATATTTTCTAAGTACCAACGTACCGATCAAGAGTAAAGTACCATTTTCCTACATTAGATTTCGTTCTAAATGCTTAATCCCTATGTAAAAACGTTAGTTAAGCAAGAATATCGTATTTTTAAAAAAATCTAATGATAGGATTTTTCAGAAAATTGAAAAAACCGTAAAATGTCAAGAGTAAAGTGCCCTTATTTTAAACAATGTATCGTTCTAAATGCTTAATCCCTATGTAAAAAAGTTATTTAAGCAAGAATATGTTATTGAAAAAAATTAGAAAAATTTATTTTAGCCGTAAATCGAAAATAATGGGGACACCGGAGCTGTTCAAAGCGCCGAGCGCGCCGCGTACGCCCGAATATTTTCTAAGTCCCAACGTACCGATCAAGAGTAAAGTACCATTTTCCTACATTAGATTTCGTTCTAAATGCTTAATCCCTATGTAGAAACGTCAGTTAAGCAAGAATATCGTATTTTTAAAAAAATCTAATGATAGGATTTTCCAGAAAATTGAAAAAACCGAAAAATGTCAAGAGTAAAGTGCCATTTTCTGACATTAGATTTCGTTCTAAATGCTTAATCCCTATGTAGAAACGTTAGATAAGCAAGAATATCGTATTTTTAAAAAAATCTAATGATAGGATTTTTCAGAAAATTGAAAAAACCGTAAAATGTCAAGAGTAAAGTGCCCTTATTTTAAACAATGTATCGTTCTAAATGCTTAATCCCTATGTAAAAAAGTTATTTAAGCAAGAATATGTTATTGAAAAAAATTAGAAAAATTTATTTTAGCCGTAAATCGAAAATAATGGGTCGAGCGAATCGGTCGATTGCGCCGAGACGCGCTATGATGCAACAGACGAGCGATTGGAACGCCCGAATATTTTCAAAGTCCCACCGTACCGATCAAGAGTAAAGTACCATTTTCCTACATTAGATTTCGTTCTAAATGCTTAATCCCTATGTAGAAACGTTAGTTAAGCAACAATATCGTATTTTTAAAAAAATCTAATGATAGGATTTTCCAGAAAATTGAAAAAACCGAAAAATGTCAAGAGTAAAGTGCCATTTTCTGACATTAGATTTCGTTCTAAATGCTTAATCCCTATGTAGAAACGTTAGTTAAGCAAGAATATCGTATTTTTAAAAAAATCTAATGATAGGATTTTCCAGAAAATTGAAAAAACCGTAAAATGTCAAGAGTAAAGTGCCCTTATTTTAAACAATGTATCGTTCTAAATGCTTAATCCCTATGTAAAAAAGTTATTTAAGCAAGAATATGTTATTGAAAAAAATTAGAAAAATTTATTTTAGCCGTAAATCGAAAATAATGGGTCGAGCGAATCGGTCGATTGCGCCGAGATGCGCTATGATGCAACAGACGAGCGATTGGAACGCCCGAATATTTTCAAAGTCCCAACGTACCGATCAAGAGTAAAGTACCATTTTCCTACATTAGATTTCGTTCTAAATGCTTAATCCCTATGTAGAAACGTTAGTTAAGCAAGAATATCGTATTTTTAAAAAAATCTAATGATAGGATTTTTCAGAAAATTGAAAAAACCGTAAAATGTCAAGAGTAAAGTGCCCTTATTTTAAACAATGTATCGTTCTAAATGCTTAATCCCTATGTAAAAAAGTTATTTAAGCAAGAATATGTTATTGAAAAAAATTAGAAAAATTTATTTTAGCCGTAAATCGAAAATAATGGGTCGAGCGAATCGGTCGATTGCGCCGAGACGCGCTATGATGCAACAGACGAGCGATTGGAACGCCCGAATATTTTCAAAGTCCCACCGTACCGATCAAGAGTAAAGTACCATTTTCCTACATTAGATTTCGTTCTAAATGCTTAATCCCTATGTAGAAACGTTAGTTAAGCAACAATATCGTATTTTTAAAAAAATCTAATGATAGGATTTTCCAGAAAATTGAAAAAACCGAAAAATGTCAAGAGTAAAGTGCCATTTTCTGACATTAGATTTCGTTCTAAATGCTTAATCCCTATGTAGAAACGTTAGTTAAGCAAGAATATCGTATTTTTAAAAAAATCTAATGATAGGATTTTTCAGAAAATTGAAAAAACCGTAAAATGTCAAGAGTAAAGTGCCCTTATTTTAAACATTATATCGTTCTAAATGCTTAATCCCTATGTAAAAAAGTTATATAAGCAAGAATATGTTATTGAAAAAAATTAGAAAAATTTATTTTAGCCGTAAATCGAAAATAATGGGTCGAGCGAATCGGTCGATTGCGCCGAGACGCGCTATGATGCAACAGACGAGCGATTGGAACGCCCGAATATTTTCAAAGTCCCACCGTACCGATCAAGAGTAAAGTACCATTTTCCTACATTAGATTTCGTTCTAAATGCTTAATCCCTATGTAGAAACGTTAGTTAAGCAACAATATCGTATTTTTAAAAAAATCTAATGATAGGATTTTCCAGAAAATTGAAAAAACCGAAAAATGTCAAGAGTAAAGTGCCATTTTCTGACATTAGATTTCGTTCTAAATGCTTAATCCCTATGTAGAAACGTTAGTTAAGCAAGAATATCGTATTTTTAAAAAAATCTAATGATAGGATTTTTCAGAAAATTGAAAAAACCGTAAAATGTCAAGAGTAAAGTGCCCTTATTTTAAACATTATATCGTTCTAAATGCTTAATCCCTATGTAAAAAAGTTATCTAAGCAAGAATATGTTATTGAATAAAATGAGAAAAATTTATTTTAGCCGTAAATCGAAAATAATGGGTCGAGCGAATCGGTCGATTGCGCCGAGACGCGCTATGATGCAACAGACGAGCGATTGGAACGCCCGAATATTTTCAAAGTCCCAACGTACCGATCAAGAGTAAAGTACCATTTTCCTACATTAGATTTCGTTCTAAATGCTTAATCCCTATGTAGAAACGTTAGTTAAGCAAGAATATCGTATTTTTAAAAAAATCTAATGATAGGATTTTCCAGAAAATTGAAAAAACCGAAAAATGTCAGGAGTAAAGTGCCATTTTCTGACATTAGATTTCGTTCTAAATGCTTAATCCCTATGTAGAAACGTTAGTTAAGCAAGAATATCGTATTTTTAAAAAAATCTAATGATAGGATTTTCCAGAAAATTGAAAAAACCGTAAAATGTCAAGAGTAAAGTGCCCTTATTTTAAACAATGTATCGTTCTAAATGCTTAATCCCTATGTAAAAAAGTTATTTAAGCAAGAATATGTTATTGAAAAAAATTAGAAAAATTTATTTTAGCCGTAAATCGAAAATAATGGGTCGAGCGAATCGGTCGATTGCGCCGAGATGCGCTATGATGCAACAGACGAGCGATTGGAACGCCCGAATATTTTCAAAGTCCCAACGTACCGATCAAGAGTAAAGTACCATTTTCCTACATTAGATTTCGTTCTAAATGCTTAATCCCTATGTAGAAACGTTAGTTAAGCAAGAATATCGTATTTTTAAAAAAATCTAATGATAGGATTTTTCAGAAAATTGAAAAAACCGTAAAATGTCAAGAGTAAAGTGCCCTTATTTTAAACAATGTATCGTTCTAAATGCTTAATCCCTATGTAAAAAAGTTATTTAAGCAAGAATATGTTATTGAAAAAAATTAGAAAAATTTATTTTAGCCGTAAATCGAAAATAATGGGTCGAGCGAATCGGTCGATTGCGCCGAGACGCGCTATGATGCAACAGACGAGCGATTGGAACGCCCGAATATTTTCAAAGTCCCACCGTACCGATCAAGAGTAAAGTACCATTTTCCTACATTAGATTTCGTTCTAAATGCTTAATCCCTATGTAGAAACGTTAGTTAAGCAACAATATCGTATTTTTAAAAAAATCTAATGATAGGATTTTCCAGAAAATTGAAAAAACCGAAAAATGTCAAGAGTAAAGTGCCATTTTCTGACATTAGATTTCGTTCTAAATGCTTAATCCCTATGTAGAAACGTTAGTTAAGCAAGAATATCGTATTTTTAAAAAAATCTAATGATAGGATTTTTCAGAAAATTGAAAAAACCGTAAAATGTCAAGAGTAAAGTGCCCTTATTTTAAACATTATATCGTTCTAAATGCTTAATCCCTATGTAAAAAACTTATTTAAGCAAGAATATGTTATTGAAAAAAATTAGAAAAATTTATTTTAGCCGTAAATCGAAAATAATGGGTCGAGCGAATCGGTCGATTGCGCCGAGACGCGCTATGATGCAACAGACGAGCGATTGGAACGCCCGAATATTTTCAAAGTCCCACCGTACCGATCAAGAGTAAAGTACCATTTTCCTACATTAGATTTCGTTCTAAATGCTTAATCCCTATGTAGAAACGTTAGTTAAGCAACAATATCGTATTTTTAAAAAAATCTAATGATAGGATTTTCCAGAAAATTGAAAAAACCGAAAAATGTCAAGAGTAAAGTGCCATTTTCTGACATTAGATTTCGTTCTAAATGCTTAATCCCTATGTAGAAACGTTAGTTAAGCAAGAATATCGTATTTTTAAAAAAATCTAATGATAGGATTTTTCAGAAAATTGAAAAAACCGTAAAATGTCAAGAGTAAAGTGCCCTTATTTTAAACATTATATCGTTCTAAATGCTTAATCCCTATGTAAAAAAGTTATCTAAGCAAGAATATGTTATTGAATAAAATGAGAAAAATTTATTTTAGCCGTAAATCGAAAATAATGGGTCGAGCGAATCGGTCGATTGCGCCGAGACGCGCTATGATGCAACAGACGAGCGATTGGAACGCCCGAATATTTTCAAAGTCCCAACGTACCGATCAAGAGTAAAGTACCATTTTCCTACATTAGATTTCGTTCTAAATGCTTAATCCCTATGTAGAAACGTTAGTTAAGCAAGAATATCGTATTTTTAAAAAAATCTAATGATAGGATTTTCCAGAAAATTGAAAAAACCGAAAAATGTCAGGAGTAAAGTGCCATTTTCTGACATTAGATTTCGTTCTAAATGCTTAATCCCTATGTAGAAACGTTAGTTAAGCAAGAATATCGTATTTTTAAAAAAATCTAATGATAGGATTTTCCAGAAAATTGAAAAAACCGTAAAATGTCAAGAGTAAAGTGCCCTTATTTTAAACAATGTATCGTTCTAAATGCTTAATCCCTATGTAAAAAAGTTATTTAAGCAAGAATATGTTATTGAAAAAAATTAGAAAAATTTATTTTAGCCGTAAATCGAAAATAATGGGTCGAGCGAATCGGTCGATTGCGCCGAGACGCGCTATGATGCAACAGACGAGCGATTGGAACGCCCGAATATTTTCAAAGTCCCAACGTACCGATCAAGAGTAAAGTACCATTTTCCTACATTAGATTTCGTTCTAAATGCTTAATCCCTATGTAGAAACGTTAGTTAAGCAAGAATATCGTATTTTTAAAAAAATCTAATGATAGGATTTTTCAGAAAATTGAAAAAACCGTAAAATGTCAAGAGTAAAGTGCCCTTATTTTAAACAATGTATCGTTCTAAATGCTTAATCCCTATGTAAAAAAGTTATTTAAGCAAGAATATGTTATTGAAAAAAATTAGAAAAATTTATTTTAGCCGTAAATCGAAAATAATGGGTCGAGCGAATCGGTCGATTGCGCCGAGACGCGCTATGATGCAACAGACGAGCGATTGGAACGCCCGAATATTTTCAAAGTCCCAACGTACCGATCAAGAGTAAAGTACCATTTTCCTACATTAGATTTCGTTCTAAATGCTTAATCCCTATGTAGAAACGTCAGTTAAGCAAGAATATCGTATTTTTAAAAAAATCTAATGATAGGATTTTCCAGAAAATTGAAAAAACCGAAAAATGTCAAGAGTAAAGTGCCATTTTCTGACATTAGATTTCGTTCTAAATGCTTAATCCCTATGTAGAAACGTGAGATAAGCAAGAATATCGTATTTTTAAAAAAATCTAATGATAGGATTTTTCAGAAAATTGAAAAAACCGTAAAATGTCAAGAGTAAAGTGCCCTTATTTTAAACAATGTATCGTTCTAAATGCTTAATCCCTATGTAAAAAAGTTATCTAAGCAAGAATATGTTATTGAATAAAATGAGAAAAATTTATTTTAGCCGTAAATCGAAAATAATGGGTCGAGCGAATCGGTCGATTGCGCCGAAACGCGCTATGATGCAACAGACGAGCGATTGGAACGCCCGAATATTTTCAAAGTCCCAACGTACCGATCAAGAGTAAAGTACCATTTTCCTACATTAGATTTCGTTCTAAATGCTTAATCCCTATGTAGAAACGTTAGTTAAGCAAGAATATCGTATTTTTAAAAAAATCTAATGATAGGATTTTCCAGAAAATTGAAAAAACCGAAAAATGTCAAGAGTAAAGTGCCATTTTCTGACATTAGATTTCGTTCTAAATGCTTAATCCCTATGTAGAAACGTTAGTTAAGCAAGAATATCGTATTTTTAAAAAAATCTAATGATAGGATTTTCCAGAAAATTGAAAAAACCGTAAAATGTCAAGAGTAAAGTGCCCTTATTTTAAACAATGTATCGTTCTAAATGCTTAATCCCTATGTAAAAAAGTTATTTAAGCAAGAATATGTTATTGAAAAAAATTAGAAAAATTTATTTTAGCCGTAAATCGAAAATAATGGGTCGAGCGAATCGGTCGATTGCGCCGAGACGCGCTATGATGCAACAGACGAGCGATTGGAACGCCCGAATATTTTCAAAGTCCCAACGTACCGATCAAGAGTAAAGTACCATTTTCCTACATTAGATTTCGTTCTAAATGCTTAATCCCTATGTAGAAACGTTAGTTAAGCAAGAATATCGTATTTTTAAAAAAATCTAATGATAGGATTTTTCAGAAAATTGAAAAAACCGTAAAATGTCAAGAGTAAAGTGCCATTTTCCTACATTAGATTTCGTTCTAAATGCTTAATCCCTATGTGGAAACGTCAGTTAAGCAAGAATATCGTATTTTTAAAAAAATCTAATGATAGGATTTTTCAGAAAATTGAAAAAACCGTAAAATGTCAAGAGTAAAGTGCCCTTATTTTAAACAATGTATCGTTCTAAATGCTTAATCCCTATGTAAAAAAGTTATTTAAGCAAGAATATGTTATTGAAAAAAATTAGAAAAATTTATTTTAGCCGTAAATCGAAAATAATGGGTCGAGCGAATCGGTCGATTGCGCCGAGACGCGCTATGATGCAACAGACGAGCGATTGGAACGCCCGAATATTTTCAAAGTCCCACCGTACCGATCAAGAGTAAAGTACCATTTTCCTACATTAGATTTCGTTCTAAATGCTTAATCCCTATGTAGAAACGTTAGTTAAGCAACAATATCGTATTTTTAAAAAAATCTAATGATAGGATTTTCCAGAAAATTGAAAAAACCGAAAAATGTCAAGAGTAAAGTGCCATTTTCTGACATTAGATTTCGTTCTAAATGCTTAATCCCTATGTAGAAACGTTAGATAAGCAAGAATATCGTATTTTTAAAAAAATCTAATGATAGGATTTTTCAGAAAATTGAAAAAACCGTAAAATGTCAAGAGTAAAGTGCCCTTATTTTAAACAATGTATCGTTCTAAATGCTTAATCCCTATGTAAAAAAGTTATTTAAGCAAGAATATGTTATTGAAAAAAATTAGAAAAATTTATTTTAGCCGTAAATCGAAAATAATGGGTCGAGCGAATCGGTCGATTGCGCCGAGACGCGCTATGATGCAACAGACGAGCGATTGGAACGCCCGAATATTTTCAAAGTCCCAACGTACCGATCAAGAGTAAAGTACCATTTTCCTACATTAGATTTCGTTCTAAATGCTTAATCCCTATGTAAAAACGTTAGTTAAGCAAGAATATCGTATTTTTAAAAAAATCTAATGATAGGATTTTCCAGAAAATTGAAAAAACCGAAAAATGTCAAGAGTAAAGTGCCATTTTCCTACATTAGATTTCGTTCTAATTGCTTAATCCCTATGTAGAAACGTTAGATAAGCAAGAATATCGTATTTTTAAAAAAATCTAATGATAGGATTTTCCAGAAAATTGAAAAAACCGTAAAATGTCAAGAGTAAAGTGCCCTTATTTTAAACAATGTATCGTTCTAAATGCTTAATCCCTATGTAAAAAAGTTATTTAAGCAAGAATATGTTATTGAAAAAAATTAGAAAAATTTATTTTAGCCGTAAATCGAAAATAATGGGGACACCGGAGCTGTTCAAAGCGCCGAGCGCGCCGCGTACGCCCGAATATTTTCTAAGTACCAACGTACCGATCAAGAGTAAAGTACCATTTTCCTACATTAGATTTCGTTCTAAATGCTTAATCCCTATGTAAAAACGTTAGTTAAGCAAGAATATCGTATTTTTAAAAAAATCTAATGATAGGATTTTTCAGAAAATTGAAAAAACCGTAAAATGTCAAGAGTAAAGTGCCCTTATTTTAAACAATGTATCGTTCTAAATGCTTAATCCCTATGTAAAAAAGTTATATAAGCAAGAA
The DNA here is from genome assembly GCF_051020955.1 of Megalopta genalis. NCBI lineage: Eukaryota > Metazoa > Arthropoda > Insecta > Hymenoptera > Halictidae > Megalopta > Megalopta genalis. Next base: position 1,558,875 of record NW_027476102.1, read on the forward strand.
TATGTTATTGAAAAAAATTAGAAAAATTTATTTTAGCCGTAAATCGAAAATAATGGGGACACCGGAGCTGTTCAAAGCGCCGAGCGCGCCGCGTACGCCCGAATATTTTCTAAGTCCCAACGTACCGATCAAGAGTAAAGTACCATTTTCCTACATTAGATTTCGTTCTAAATGCTTAATCCCTATGTAGAAACGTCAGTTAAGCAAGAATATCGTATTTTTAAAAAAATCTAATGATAGGATTTTCCAGAAAATTGAAAAAACCGAAAAATGTCAAGAGTAAAGTGCCATTTTCTGACATTAGATTTCGTTCTAAATGCTTAATCCCTATGTAGAAACGTTAGATAAGCAAGAATATCGTATTTTTAAAAAAATCTAATGATAGGATTTTTCAGAAAATTGAAAAAACCGTAAAATGTCAAGAGTAAAGTGCCCTTATTTTAAACAATGTATCGTTCTAAATGCTTAATCCCTATGTAAAAAAGTTATTTAAGCAAGAATATGTTATTGAAAAAAATTAGAAAAATTTATTTTAGCCGTAAATCGAAAATAATGGGTCGAGCGAATCGGTCGATTGCGCCGAGACGCGCTATGATGCAACAGACGAGCGATTGGAACGCCCGAATATTTTCAAAGTCCCACCGTACCGATCAAGAGTAAAGTACCATTTTCCTACATTAGATTTCGTTCTAAATGCTTAATCCCTATGTAGAAACGTTAGTTAAGCAACAATATCGTATTTTTAAAAAAATCTAATGATAGGATTTTCCAGAAAATTGAAAAAACCGAAAAATGTCAAGAGTAAAGTGCCATTTTCTGACATTAGATTTCGTTCTAAATGCTTAATCCCTATGTAGAAACGTTAGTTAAGCAAGAATATCGTATTTTTAAAAAAATCTAATGATAGGATTTTCCAGAAAATTGAAAAAACCGTAAAATGTCAAGAGTAAAGTGCCCTTATTTTAAACAATGTATCGTTCTAAATGCTTAATCCCTATGTAAAAAAGTTATTTAAGCAAGAATATGTTATTGAAAAAAATTAGAAAAATTTATTTTAGCCGTAAATCGAAAATAATGGGTCGAGCGAATCGGTCGATTGCGCCGAGATGCGCTATGATGCAACAGACGAGCGATTGGAACGCCCGAATATTTTCAAAGTCCCAACGTACCGATCAAGAGTAAAGTACCATTTTCCTACATTAGATTTCGTTCTAAATGCTTAATCCCTATGTAGAAACGTTAGTTAAGCAAGAATATCGTATTTTTAAAAAAATCTAATGATAGGATTTTTCAGAAAATTGAAAAAACCGTAAAATGTCAAGAGTAAAGTGCCCTTATTTTAAACAATGTATCGTTCTAAATGCTTAATCCCTATGTAAAAAAGTTATTTAAGCAAGAATATGTTATTGAAAAAAATTAGAAAAATTTATTTTAGCCGTAAATCGAAAATAATGGGTCGAGCGAATCGGTCGATTGCGCCGAGACGCGCTATGATGCAACAGACGAGCGATTGGAACGCCCGAATATTTTCAAAGTCCCACCGTACCGATCAAGAGTAAAGTACCATTTTCCTACATTAGATTTCGTTCTAAATGCTTAATCCCTATGTAGAAACGTTAGTTAAGCAACAATATCGTATTTTTAAAAAAATCTAATGATAGGATTTTCCAGAAAATTGAAAAAACCGAAAAATGTCAAGAGTAAAGTGCCATTTTCTGACATTAGATTTCGTTCTAAATGCTTAATCCCTATGTAGAAACGTTAGTTAAGCAAGAATATCGTATTTTTAAAAAAATCTAATGATAGGATTTTCCAGAAAATTGAAAAAACCGTAAAATGTCAAGAGTAAAGTGCCCTTATTTTAAACAATGTATCGTTCTAAATGCTTAATCCCTATGTAAAAAAGTTATTTAAGCAAGAATATGTTATTGAAAAAAATTAGAAAAATTTATTTTAGCCGTAAATCGAAAATAATGGGTCGAGCGAATCGGTCGATTGCGCCGAGATGCGCTATGATGCAACAGACGAGCGATTGGAACGCCCGAATATTTTCAAAGTCCCAACGTACCGATCAAGAGTAAAGTACCATTTTCCTACATTAGATTTCGTTCTAAATGCTTAATCCCTATGTAGAAACGTTAGTTAAGCAAGAATATCGTATTTTTAAAAAAATCTAATGATAGGATTTTTCAGAAAATTGAAAAAACCGTAAAATGTCAAGAGTAAAGTGCCCTTATTTTAAACAATGTATCGTTCTAAATGCTTAATCCCTATGTAAAAAAGTTATTTAAGCAAGAATATGTTATTGAAAAAAATTAGAAAAATTTATTTTAGCCGTAAATCGAAAATAATGGGTCGAGCGAATCGGTCGATTGCGCCGAGACGCGCTATGATGCAACAGACGAGCGATTGGAACGCCCGAATATTTTCAAAGTCCCACCGTACCGATCAAGAGTAAAGTACCATTTTCCTACATTAGATTTCGTTCTAAATGCTTAATCCCTATGTAGAAACGTTAGTTAAGCAACAATATCGTATTTTTAAAAAAATCTAATGATAGGATTTTCCAGAAAATTGAAAAAACCGAAAAATGTCAAGAGTAAAGTGCCATTTTCTGACATTAGATTTCGTTCTAAATGCTTAATCCCTATGTAGAAACGTTAGTTAAGCAAGAATATCGTATTTTTAAAAAAATCTAATGATAGGATTTTTCAGAAAATTGAAAAAACCGTAAAATGTCAAGAGTAAAGTGCCCTTATTTTAAACATTATATCGTTCTAAATGCTTAATCCCTATGTAAAAAAGTTATTTAAGCAAGAATATGTTATTGAAAAAAATTAGAAAAATTTATTTTAGCCGTAAATCGAAAATAATGGGTCGAGCGAATCGGTCGATTGCGCCGAGACGCGCTATGATGCAACAGACGAGCGATTGGAACGCCCGAATATTTTCAAAGTCCCACCGTACCGATCAAGAGTAAAGTACCATTTTCCTACATTAGATTTCGTTCTAAATGCTTAATCCCTATGTAGAAACGTTAGTTAAGCAACAATATCGTATTTTTAAAAAAATCTAATGATAGGATTTTCCAGAAAATTGAAAAAACCGAAAAATGTCAAGAGTAAAGTGCCATTTTCTGACATTAGATTTCGTTCTAAATGCTTAATCCCTATGTAGAAACGTTAGTTAAGCAAGAATATCGTATTTTTAAAAAAATCTAATGATAGGATTTTTCAGAAAATTGAAAAAACCGTAAAATGTCAAGAGTAAAGTGCCCTTATTTTAAACATTATATCGTTCTAAATGCTTAATCCCTATGTAAAAAAGTTATCTAAGCAAGAATATGTTATTGAATAAAATGAGAAAAATTTATTTTAGCCGTAAATCGAAAATAATGGGTCGAGCGAATCGGTCGATTGCGCCGAGACGCGCTATGATGCAACAGACGAGCGATTGGAACGCCCGAATATTTTCAAAGTCCCAACGTACCGATCAAGAGTAAAGTACCATTTTCCTACATTAGATTTCGTTCTAAATGCTTAATCCCTATGTAGAAACGTTAGTTAAGCAAGAATATCGTATTTTTAAAAAAATCTAATGATAGGATTTTCCAGAAAATTGAAAAAACCGAAAAATGTCAGGAGTAAAGTGCCATTTTCTGACATTAGATTTCGTTCTAAATGCTTAATCCCTATGTAGAAACGTTAGTTAAGCAAGAATATCGTATTTTTAAAAAAATCTAATGATAGGATTTTCCAGAAAATTGAAAAAACCGTAAAATGTCAAGAGTAAAGTGCCCTTATTTTAAACAATGTATCGTTCTAAATGCTTAATCCCTATGTAAAAAAGTTATTTAAGCAAGAATATGTTATTGAAAAAAATTAGAAAAATTTATTTTAGCCGTAAATCGAAAATAATGGGTCGAGCGAATCGGTCGATTGCGCCGAGATGCGCTATGATGCAACAGACGAGCGATTGGAACGCCCGAATATTTTCAAAGTCCCAACGTACCGATCAAGAGTAAAGTACCATTTTCCTACATTAGATTTCGTTCTAAATGCTTAATCCCTATGTAGAAACGTTAGTTAAGCAAGAATATCGTATTTTTAAAAAAATCTAATGATAGGATTTTTCAGAAAATTGAAAAAACCGTAAAATGTCAAGAGTAAAGTGCCCTTATTTTAAACAATGTATCGTTCTAAATGCTTAATCCCTATGTAAAAAAGTTATTTAAGCAAGAATATGTTATTGAAAAAAATTAGAAAAATTTATTTTAGCCGTAAATCGAAAATAATGGGTCGAGCGAATCGGTCGATTGCGCCGAGACGCGCTATGATGCAACAGACGAGCGATTGGAACGCCCGAATATTTTCAAAGTCCCACCGTACCGATCAAGAGTAAAGTACCATTTTCCTACATTAGATTTCGTTCTAAATGCTTAATCCCTATGTAGAAACGTTAGTTAAGCAAGAATATCGTATTTTTAAAAAAATCTAATGATAGGATTTTCCAGAAAATTGAAAAAACCGAAAAATGTCAAGAGTAAAGTGCCATTTTCTGACATTAGATTTCGTTCTAAATGCTTAATCCCTATGTAGAAACGTTAGTTAAGCAAGAATATCGTATTTTTAAAAAAATCTAATGATAGGATTTTCCAGAAAATTGAAAAAACCGTAAAATGTCAAGAGTAAAGTGCCCTTATTTTAAACAATGTATCGTTCTAAATGCTTAATCCCTATGTAAAAAAGTTATTTAAGCAAGAATATGTTATTGAAAAAAATTAGAAAAATTTATTTTAGCCGTAAATCGAAAATAATGGGTCGAGCGAATCGGTCGATTGCGCCGAGATGCGCTATGATGCAACAGACGAGCGATTGGAACGCCCGAATATTTTCAAAGTCCCAACGTACCGATCAAGAGTAAAGTACCATTTTCCTACATTAGATTTCGTTCTAAATGCTTAATCCCTATGTAGAAACGTTAGTTAAGCAAGAATATCGTATTTTTAAAAAAATCTAATGATAGGATTTTTCAGAAAATTGAAAAAACCGTAAAATGTCAAGAGTAAAGTGCCCTTATTTTAAACAATGTATCGTTCTAAATGCTTAATCCCTATGTAAAAAAGTTATTTAAGCAAGAATATGTTATTGAAAAAAATTAGAAAAATTTATTTTAGCCGTAAATCGAAAATAATGGGTCGAGCGAATCGGTCGATTGCGCCGAGACGCGCTATGATGCAACAGACGAGCGATTGGAACGCCCGAATATTTTCAAAGTCCCACCGTACCGATCAAGAGTAAAGTACCATTTTCCTACATTAGATTTCGTTCTAAATGCTTAATCCCTATGTAGAAACGTTAGTTAAGCAACAATATCGTATTTTTAAAAAAATCTAATGATAGGATTTTCCAGAAAATTGAAAAAACCGAAAAATGTCAAGAGTAAAGTGCCATTTTCTGACATTAGATTTCGTTCTAAATGCTTAATCCCTATGTAGAAACGTTAGTTAAGCAAGAATATCGTATTTTTAAAAAAATCTAATGATAGGATTTTTCAGAAAATTGAAAAAACCGTAAAATGTCAAGAGTAAAGTGCCCTTATTTTAAACATTATATCGTTCTAAATGCTTAATCCCTATGTAAAAAAGTTATTTAAGCAAGAATATGTTATTGAAAAAAATTAGAAAAATTTATTTTAGCCGTAAATCGAAAATAATGGGTCGAGCGAATCGGTCGATTGCGCCGAGACGCGCTATGATGCAACAGACGAGCGATTGGAACGCCCGAATATTTTCAAAGTCCCACCGTACCGATCAAGAGTAAAGTACCATTTTCCTACATTAGATTTCGTTCTAAATGCTTAATCCCTATGTAGAAACGTTAGTTAAGCAACAATATCGTATTTTTAAAAAAATCTAATGATAGGATTTTCCAGAAAATTGAAAAAACCGAAAAATGTCAAGAGTAAAGTGCCATTTTCTGACATTAGATTTCGTTCTAAATGCTTAATCCCTATGTAGAAACGTTAGTTAAGCAAGAATATCGTATTTTTAAAAAAATCTAATGATAGGATTTTTCAGAAAATTGAAAAAACCGTAAAATGTCAAGAGTAAAGTGCCCTTATTTTAAACATTATATCGTTCTAAATGCTTAATCCCTATGTAAAAAAGTTATCTAAGCAAGAATATGTTATTGAATAAAATGAGAAAAATTTATTTTAGCCGTAAATCGAAAATAATGGGTCGAGCGAATCGGTCGATTGCGCCGAGACGCGCTATGATGCAACAGACGAGCGATTGGAACGCCCGAATATTTTCAAAGTCCCAACGTACCGATCAAGAGTAAAGTACCATTTTCCTACATTAGATTTCGTTCTAAATGCTTAATCCCTATGTAGAAACGTTAGTTAAGCAAGAATATCGTATTTTTAAAAAAATCTAATGATAGGATTTTCCAGAAAATTGAAAAAACCGAAAAATGTCAGGAGTAAAGTGCCATTTTCTGACATTAGATTTCGTTCTAAATGCTTAATCCCTATGTAGAAACGTTAGTTAAGCAAGAATATCGTATTTTTAAAAAAATCTAATGATAGGATTTTCCAGAAAATTGAAAAAACCGTAAAATGTCAAGAGTAAAGTGCCCTTATTTTAAACAATGTATCGTTCTAAATGCTTAATCCCTATGTAAAAAAGTTATTTAAGCAAGAATATGTTATTGAAAAAAATTAGAAAAATTTATTTTAGCCGTAAATCGAAAATAATGGGTCGAGCGAATCGGTCGATTGCGCCGAGATGCGCTATGATGCAACAGACGAGCGATTGGAACGCCCGAATATTTTCAAAGTCCCAACGTACCGATCAAGAGTAAAGTACCATTTTCCTACATTAGATTTCGTTCTAAATGCTTAATCCCTATGTAGAAACGTTAGTTAAGCAAGAATATCGTATTTTTAAAAAAATCTAATGATAGGATTTTTCAGAAAATTGAAAAAACCGTAAAATGTCAAGAGTAAAGTGCCCTTATTTTAAACAATGTATCGTTCTAAATGCTTAATCCCTATGTAAAAAAGTTATTTAAGCAAGAATATGTTATTGAAAAAAATTAGAAAAATTTATTTTAGCCGTAAATCGAAAATAATGGGTCGAGCGAATCGGTCGATTGCGCCGAGACGCGCTATGATGCAACAGACGAGCGATTGGAACGCCCGAATATTTTCAAAGTCCCACCGTACCGATCAAGAGTAAAGTACCATTTTCCTACATTAGATTTCGTTCTAAATGCTTAATCCCTATGTAGAAACGTTAGTTAAGCAACAATATCGTATTTTTAAAAAAATCTAATGATAGGATTTTCCAGAAAATTGAAAAAACCGAAAAATGTCAAGAGTAAAGTGCCATTTTCTGACATTAGATTTCGTTCTAAATGCTTAATCCCTATGTAGAAACGTTAGTTAAGCAAGAATATCGTATTTTTAAAAAAATCTAATGATAGGATTTTTCAGAAAATTGAAAAAACCGTAAAATGTCAAGAGTAAAGTGCCCTTATTTTAAACATTATATCGTTCTAAATGCTTAATCCCTATGTAAAAAAGTTATTTAAGCAAGAATATGTTATTGAAAAAAATTAGAAAAATTTATTTTAGCCGTAAATCGAAAATAATGGGTCGAGCGAATCGGTCGATTGCGCCGAGACGCGCTATGATGCAACAGACGAGCGATTGGAACGCCCGAATATTTTCAAAGTCCCACCGTACCGATCAAGAGTAAAGTACCATTTTCCTACATTAGATTTCGTTCTAAATGCTTAATCCCTATGTAGAAACGTTAGTTAAGCAACAATATCGTATTTTTAAAAAAATCTAATGATAGGATTTTCCAGAAAATTGAAAAAACCGAAAAATGTCAAGAGTAAAGTGCCATTTTCTGACATTAGATTTCGTTCTAAATGCTTAATCCCTATGTAGAAACGTTAGTTAAGCAAGAATATCGTATTTTTAAAAAAATCTAATGATAGGATTTTTCAGAAAATTGAAAAAACCGTAAAATGTCAAGAGTAAAGTGCCCTTATTTTAAACATTATATCGTTCTAAATGCTTAATCCCTATGTAAAAAAGTTATCTAAGCAAGAATATGTTATTGAATAAAATGAGAAAAATTTATTTTAGCCGTAAATCGAAAATAATGGGTCGAGCGAATCGGTCGATTGCGCCGAGACGCGCTATGATGCAACAGACGAGCGATTGGAACGCCCGAATATTTTCAAAGTCCCAACGTACCGATCAAGAGTAAAGTACCATTTTCCTACATTAGATTTCGTTCTAAATGCTTAATCCCTATGTAGAAACGTTAGTTAAGCAAGAATATCGTATTTTTAAAAAAATCTAATGATAGGGTTTTCCAGAAAATTGAAAAAACCGAAAAATGTCAGGAGTAAAGTGCCATTTTCTGACATTAGATTTCGTTCTAAATGCTTAATCCCTATGTAGAAACGTGAGATAAGCAAGAATATCGTATTTTTAAAAAAATCTAATGATAGGATTTTTCAGAAAATTGAAAAAACCGTAAAATGTCAAGAGTAAAGTGCCCTTATTTTAAACAATGTATCGTTCTAAATGCTTAATCCCTATGTAAAAAAGTTATTTAAGCATGAATATGTTATTGAAAAAAATTAGAAAAATTTATTTTAGCCGTAAATCGAAAATAATGGGTCGAGCGAATCGGTCGATTGCGCCGAGACGCGCTATGATGCAACAGACGAGCGATTGGAACGCCCGAATATTTTCAAAGTCCCACCGTACCGATCAAGAGTAAAGTACCATTTTCCTACATTAGATTTCGTTCTAAATGCTTAATCCCTATGTAGAAACGTTAGTTAAGCAACAATATCGTATTTTTAAAAAAATCTAATGATAGGATTTTCCAGAAAATTGAAAAAACCGAAAAATGTCAAGAGTAAAGTGCCATTTTCTGACATTAGATTTCGTTCTAAATGCTTAATCCCTATGTAGAAACGTTAGTTAAGCAAGAATATCGTATTTTTAAAAAAATCTAATGATAGGATTTTTCAGAAAATTGAAAAAACCGTAAAATGTCAAGAGTAAAGTGCCCTTATTTTAAACATTATATCGTTCTAAATGCTTAATCCCTATGTAAAAAAGTTATCTAAGCAAGAATATGTTATTGAATAAAATGAGAAAAATTTATTTTAGCCGTAAATCGAAAATAATGGGTCGAGCGAATCGGTCGATTGCGCCGAGACGCGCTATGATGCAACAGACGAGCGATTGGAACGCCCGAATATTTTCAAAGTCCCAACGTACCGATCAAGAGTAAAGTACCATTTTCCTACATTAGATTTCGTTCTAAATGCTTAATCCCTATGTAGAAACGTTAGTTAAGCAAGAATATCGTATTTTTAAAAAAATCTAATGATAGGATTTTCCAGAAAATTGAAAAAACCGAAAAATGTCAAGAGTAAAGTGCCATTTTCTGACATTAGATTTCGTTCTAAATGCTTAATCCCTATGTAGAAACGTTAGTTAAGCAAGAATATCGTATTTTTAAAAAAATCTAATGATAGGATTTTCCAGAAAATTGAAAAAACCGTAAAATGTCAAGAGTAAAGTGCCCTTATTTTAAACAATGTATCGTTCTAAATGCTTAATCCCTATGTAAAAAAGTTATTTAAGCAAGAATATGTTATTGAAAAAAATTAGAAAAATTTATTTTAGCCGTAAATCGAAAATAATGGGTCGAGCGAATCGGTCGATTGCGCCGAGACGCGCTATGATGCAACAGACGAGCGATTGGAACGCCCGAATATTTTCAAAGTCCCAACGTACCGATCAAGAGTAAAGTACCATTTTCCTACATTAGATTTCGTTCTAAATGCTTAATCCCTATGTAGAAACGTTAGTTAAGCAAGAATATCGTATTTTTAAAAAAATCTAATGATAGGATTTTTCAGAAAATTGAAAAAACCGTAAAATGTCAAGAGTAAAGTGCCATTTTCCTACATTAGATTTCGTTCTAAATGCTTAATCCCTATGTGGAAACGTCAGTTAAGCAAGAATATCGTATTTTTAAAAAAATCTAATGTTAGGATTTTTCAGAAAATTGAAAAAACCGTAAAATGTCAAGAGTAAAGTGCCCTTATTTTAAACAATGTATCGTTCTAAATGCTTAATCCCTATGTAAAAAAGTTATTTAAGCAAGAATATGTTATTGAAAAAAATTAGAAAAATTTATTTTAGCCGTAAATCGAAAATAATGGGTCGAGCGAATCGGTCGATTGCGCCGAGACGCGCTATGATGCAACAGACGAGCGATTGGAACGCCCGAATATTTTCAAAGTCCCACCGTACCGATCAAGAGTAAAGTACCATTTTCCTACATTAGATTTCGTTCTAAATGCTTAATCCCTATGTAGAAACGTTAGTTAAGCAACAATATCGTATTTTTAAAAAAATCTAATGATAGGATTTTCCAGAAAATTGAAAAAACCGAAAAATGTCAAGAGTAAAGTGCCATTTTCTGACATTAGATTTCGTTCTAAATGCTTAATCCCTATGTAGAAACGTTAGTTAAGCAAGAATATCGTATTTTTAAAAAAATCTAATGATAGGATTTTTCAGAAAATTGAAAAAACCGTAAAATGTCAAGAGTAAAGTGCCCTTATTTTAAACAATGTATCGTTCTAAATGCTTAATCCCTATGTAAAAAAGTTATTTAAGCAAGAATATGTTATTGAAAAAAATTAGAAAAATTTATTTTAGCCGTAAATCGAAAATAATGGGGACACCGGAGCTGTTCAAAGCGCCGAGCGCGCCGCGTACCCCCCCCGTGTCCGCTACCTTGTCGTGGTGGGGGGGCTTCGTGCCCTAATGATCCTCAAGGCTGTGCCGGCGGGGATTTTATTCCCTGGCAGGTTCTACCTAGCCGGAGTGGCTTGAGGTGAGGGGCCAACTAAAGTCGGACACATACCGTAAACCTGTGGTCATGTTTTACAGGAACGGGGGTCTTGCCTTAACCGGCCGGACCGCGAGGATGACAACCTCTCTAAAAAATCCCTAGCCCCAAGCAGTGTTGCGCGGTGAAGAGGGCGTAGCTGGAGTAAGCGCCAGCTATGGTTGGTGGGTGCACCAATCGTTAGCGGACAACCCCGGGGTACCTGGCGACCCCCCGGGCGTATTAGCCTTCCCCGGGTATGGCGGCTCTACCCGGGGTGACCTCCTTTCCGACCACACTCGTGGGATGAATTATGGATTCTTCTTTTTCAAGTACAACCGGGGAGGGGGGAAACGAGCGTGAGGTGGAGGTGCGCGGGCCTATCGTGCGCCTCAAAAGATGTACAGAGCCGGTGTCGCGGAGGCATTCTGCAACACGCGGCGCAAAGAGGCCTGCGGAGGGCCTTGGCGACTGCGACGGGGGGGAGGAGTCGGACTTCTCCGTCTCCTCCCACCACTCGTCGCAGAGCGTCCCGGGCACCTCCACGAGGAAACGGGGCCGGCCACCGACGACCGGGCAATACGTTGGCCTCCAAGAGGCCAAACGGAGACAGGCTGAGGCTGAGAAAAGCCTCATAGCGGACATCTTCGACCCGGTTGCCCCGGGACCGAGGCCCGCGAGTTCGAGCGACCCACTCCCTGATGAGGTGGAGGTCGCTGCGGATTTCCGGGGCCGCCCGACGCGGGACGTTGCGGCCGCGGTAATGGAGTGCCTGGGCGATGTGGCCAGGATATCCAGTGCCGCGACGGGACTGAAGGCCAGCGCGGTGCGGTCCCTCCGGACGGCGGCCCTGAACAGCCGGGTGGGCGTAGCGGAGCTGGCAGTTCGGTCGGCTCCCAGCGCCACCCGGCTCTTAGAGGCCGAAAATGCCTCATTGAGGGAGCAGTTGGCGGAGTTACGGGCGGAGGTCGCCCGACTCCGTCAAGCGGTGGAGGCGGGGCCGGCTGTTGCCGGGATGGCTCCGCCGCTGCCCCCTGATGGGGGCAAGGGGTTGCTGCCGGTTATCGGCGCTCGGGGGCCCCAGTCACCTGGGCGAGGAGGGTCCTCGCCCCCACCCGCGGCTGTGCCAGCCGACTTGCTGGCACAGATCGGCTCCCTTATCGATGCCAAATTGGCATCGTTCAGAAGGGAGCTGGTCCCGCGGGTGCGAGGCCCGCGATCGGCGGCACCCGTGCCGCCAGCCCCACCCCTGCCGATGGACAGGAGGGGGGGAAAGAAAAAGGGTGGCAGTGGGGGAGCGACTGTGGTCGCTAAGGCGACACAAATGCAGCCCGCCCCCACTGTTGCGCCGCCCTCCACCACACCTCCAACTGAGGTGTGGTCAAAGGTAGTTGGCCGGAAGGCCAAAAGGGCGGCTGCCGCAGATAAACCTGCGGCAGCTGCCAAGGCTGCTTTGACCCAGAGGGCGGCGAGGCGGGTGGCACCGGCTGCTCCCAAAAGGGCTCCCCTGCCGCCACGTCCGCCCCGCACGGCTGCCGTTACTCTAACGGTACCGGCCGGCGGGGCGATGAGTTACGCCGAGGCGATGGCCACTGCCAGGTCCAAAATAGACCTGGCAGAACTTGGCATCGCCTCGCTGAAGCCCAGGAGAGCGGTGACGGGGGCAATAATTTTGGAGGTCCCCGGAGCCGATGGAGCAGCCAAGGCCACTGCCCTGGCCTCTAAGATGGCTGACGCGCTGGCAGGGACCGGCGTGAAGGTCGCGCGCCCAATCAAAAAGGCCGACCTTAGGGTGCGCGGCCTGGTCGACTCGACCACGCCGGTGGAGGTCGCCGCAGCTGTCGCCCGTGTGGGAGGGTGCGACCGGGGGGATGTGAAGACCGGCGAAATCCGGTCTTCCCCCTCTGGTTTGGGCACCCTCTGGGTCCAGTGCCCTGCCGCGGCCGCACGTAAAGTCGCGGTCGCCGGCAAACTGACGGTGGGCTGGACCCAGGCGACGGTGGAGGCCCTCAGCGCCCGGCCCTTGCAGTGCTACCGCTGCTTTGGCTTAGGCCACACGAGGCAGCGGTGCACTGCGGCCGAGGATCGGTCCGGCTGCTGTTTCGGGTGCGGCAGTCAGGACCATAAGGTGGCTGGCTGCACAGAAAAGCCAAAGTGCCCGCTTTGCGCGGGTGCTGGCAAGCCGGCCGGCCACCGCCTCGGCAGCCGGGCGTGCCCTGCCAGCGCGAGACGCGGCAGAGGAAGCAGGGGGAGGAGAACCACGACGGCCAAGGCGGCAGCCGCCGTGGCAGCTCCTAAAACAAAGGATCCGGCACCCAAGGATGCCACCGTCGCGCCCGCGGGGGCGGTTGGGGCTGATAAAACCCCAGACGCCACCGCTCCCGCGGCAGCGATGGAGATTGAGGCGCCGGAGTAATGGGGCCTACTGGCCCTATTATTCAGGCCAACCTGAACCGCTCGGTCAGGGCACAAGACCTTTTTGTGCAATTCCTGGCCGAGCGGGGTGCCGGGTTGGCCGTAGCGGCGGAGCCGTACCGGGTCCCCGACCATCCACATTGGATGGGGGACTTGGACGGCTCCGTCGTTATAATATGGGCAGGCCGGCCGGGGTCCCCGGCGTGCTCCGTTATCGAGCGCGGCCGGGGATACCTGGCCGTTGACTGGGGCGGCACCGTGGTTGTGGCGATCTACGCACCTCCGAGGTGGTCCCTCGTGGAGTATGAACAGTATCTGGACGTGGTGGGGAGATGCGTCTCTCGCTGCCAGCCGCGTCCGGTGCTGGTCCTGGGGGACTTCAACGCCAAGTCCTCAGCTTGGGGTTCCCCCAGGACGGACCCGAGGGGCCGGGAGGTGCTTGATTGGGCGGCGGGACTCGGACTCTGTCTTCTAAACACGGGCTCGGTCCATACGTGCGTGCGGTATAACGGGGGGTCCATCGTTGACCTGTCATGGGCAACGCCCCCGGCCGTGCGCCGTATTACGGGGTGGAGGGTGGCGGAGGAGGTCGAGACGCTGTCCGACCACAGATACATTGTTCTCGGCCTCTCCGCCGCCCCATCGACGCCCCGACGTCGCCCCGCTGATGAGGGATCGCCTCAGCCACGGTGGGCGCTGAAGCGCCTCGACCAGGACGCTCTGATGGCGGCAGCCCACGTCGTGGCCTGGCCGGCAACACCGGCCGGGCCAGTCGACGGGACAAGGGAGGCCCATTGGTTCCGGGGCGCAATGACGTCGATTTGCGACGTCGCCATGCCCCGGGCCAGGGTCTTCCCGAGGAAGGCGGTGTACTGGTGGTCGCGCGCGATAGCGGATTTACGCACAGAGTGCATCCGCGCGCGACGCCAGTACGCCCGCGCCCGTCGACGACGACGTTCCGACGTGGAGCTGGCTATCCGGCTGTATGGGCGATACAGGGAGAAGGTGGTCGCCCTGCAGCTGGCCATCAGGCAGGCGAAGAGCCAGGCCTGGCGCGACTTTCTCGGGTCTCTGAACCGAGATCCGTGGGGGCGCCCATACAAAATGGCGATGGGACGTTTACGTCCCTGGGCGCCCCCTCTGACGGAAAGCCTGGATCCGGGGATGCTCGGACGGGTCGTGGACGCGCTATTCCCCGTCAGCGGGGAGGCGTCCCGGCCCGTCCCTCAGCTAGAGGGACATGAGTGGTCCCCGGATCTGGAGGTCGCGCCGGAGGAAATGGCCGGGGTAGTCAAATGGCTTCGGGGCAAGAATACTGCCCCGGGGCCGGACGGTATCCCCGGCCGGGTCTGGTTGCTTGCCATGAGCGTCCTGGGCGGGAGGCTCAGAAGCCTCTTCTCCGGGCTCCTGAGGTCCGGGGTGTTCCCGGACCTCTGGAGGAGAAGTCGGATGGTCCTCTTAAAGAAGGATGGGAGGCCTGCGGATTCTCCCTCCGCGTACCGGCCCATTTGCCTCCTGGACGAGGTGGGCAAGATCTTTGAAAAGATCATTGCTGCCCGCCTCGCCAGGCACCTGTCCCGCGTTGGCCCCGATCTGGCGGACTGCCAGTTCGGCTTCCGGGAGGGGCGATCGACGGTCGACGCAATCGACCGTCTAAAGTCCCTCTCGGACAATGCCGTGGCACGGGGCGGGGTGTGTTTGGCGGTGTCGATCGACATCGTCAATGCATTTAACACCCTGCCCTGGTCCGCCATTAGGGAGGCCCTGGTTGAACACCAGGTGCCTCCCTATCTGAGGCGGGTGATCGGGGCCTACCTGCGAGACAGGTGGGTGGAATACCCGGGCCGGTACGGGACGATACGGAGGGAAGTGGACTGCGGGGTCCCACAGGGGTCCGTGTTAGGACCACTCCTGTGGGACCTGGGATATAACGCAGTCCTGAGGGCCTCCCTGCCCGACGGTGCCACTGTCGTCTGCTATGCGGACGACACGTTAGTGGTCACCGTCGGGGACACCTTCGAGAGGACCATCCGACGAGCGGAGGTTGCGGTGGCAGCCGTCGTCGCGAAGATCCACGATCTGGGGCTGAAGATGGCCCCGGAGAAGGCCGAGGCCGTCTGGTTTGGACGGCCTCGGTCGCGGCCACCGGCCGGATCGTGGATCTGGGTTGGAGGAGCCTGCGTCGAGGTGAAGTCCGAGATCAAGTATCTCGGACTGATCCTCGACAGCCACTGGAGATTCGGGGCGCATTTCGGCCGCCTCGTCCCCCGAGTTGAGAGGGCGGCGGCCTCGCTCGGCCGCCTGTTGCCCAATCTCGGGGACCGGATAACATGGTGCGTCGCCTATACCTGGGCGTGGTGCGGTCCATGGCCTTGTACGGCGCCCCGATCTGGGGGCCGTCCGCGAGGGCAAGCCGGCGCATCACTTTGTTGTTGCGCCGGCTTCAGAGGCAAATGGCCCTTCGCCTCATACGGGGTTACCGCACCGCGTCTACCGTGGCGGCGCTTGCTCTGGCGGGAGAAATTCCCTTCGAGCTGCAGGCGGCGATGCGCGCCTATGTCTATAGGCGCATATGCATCGCTGGCCGGGCTCGGGGGGACCCGCCGGAGCGGGAGGCGGTCGACGGCTTCGAACTCCAGGCCCGGGGACTAGCGCTCGCCAGATGGCATGCGGAGCTTTGTTCCCATGCCGGCGAGCGCGTCCCTGGGGCTCTCCTGCCACACTTCACCTCGTGGCGGGAGAGGCGGTTTGGCAGGCTCACCTACCGTGCGACGCAGGTGTTCACCGGGCATGGCTGCTTCGGTGTGTACCTGTGTCGCATCGGTCGGGAAGCGACGACGGTGTGCCACCACTGTGGCGCGGAGGAGGACTCGGCGCAGCATACACTGGAGGTATGCCCCGCCTTTTCAGTGCTGCGCCGAGTCCTAAGACGGGAAGTTGGTCGCGACCTCGCTCTCTCCAGCTTAGTTGGGGCCATGCTGGAGAGCCCAAGAAAATGGGCGGCAGCCATCGCCTTCTGCGAAGAGGTGATGCTGCAGAAGGAGGCTGCCGAGCGGGGTCGCCGTGAGCGGGGGGTGCGGCGTGTGCGCCCACGCCTAGAGCCCCCCTCCCCGAGCAGATGAGAATAGGCGGGCGGCGGGTGTACCAGATTACTGGTTTAATTGCCCGCCGCCCGCCAACCCCCCCCCCCCCAACTGAAGCTGTCCTCCCCAAAGTGGGAGTGACGAGGCGGTGTGGGGTGCGGTCCCCCGCACCGCCGAAGCAAGGTGATTCATGGGGGGAGTATAAATCTCCCCCCCGGGACGCGGCCGGCCATCGCCATTCCATCCTGGTGGCCGGCCAGGCGAGGGGGAGCCGCGGTTGTGTTCTGTAAGAGTTCCCGTGGCTCCCCCGCTACTCGCCAGCGCCCTAGGCCGCCGTGGGGGTTTTAGCGGGTCAAAACCCGCACTACCCCCGCCCCGCCCCTCGGGCGGGACGGGGGTGTCTGACCAGCAGATTTCCCCCACGTTAAAAAAAAAAAAAAAAAAAAAAAAAAAAAAAAAAAAAAAAAGCGCGCCGCGTACGCCCGAATATTTTCCAAGTACCAACGTACCGATCAAGAGTAAAGTACCATTTTCCTACATTAGATTTCGTTCTAAATGCTTAATCCCTATGTAAAAACGTTAGTTAAGCAAGAATATCGTATTTTTAAAAAAATCTAATGATAGGATTTTTCAGAAAATTGAAAAAACCGTAAAATGTCAAGAGTAAAGTGCCCTTATTTTAAACAATGTATCGTTCTAAATGCTTAATCCCTATGTAAAAAAGTTATTTAAGCAAGAATATGTTATTGAAAAAAATTAGAAAAATTTATTTTAGCCGTAAATCGAAAATAATGGGGACACCGGAGCTGTTCAAAGCGCCGAGCGCGCCGCGTACGCCCGAATATTTTCTAAGTCCCAACGTACCGATCAAGAGTAAAGTACCATTTTCCTACATTAGATTTCGTTCTAAATGCTTAATCCCTATGTAGAAACGTCAGTTAAGCAAGAATATCGTATTTTTAAAAAAATCTAATGATAGGATTTTCCAGAAAATTGAAAAAACCGAAAAATGTCAAGAGTAAAGTGCCATTTTCTGACATTAGATTTCGTTCTAAATGCTTAATCCCTATGTAGAAACGTTAGATAAGCAAGAATATCGTATTTTTAAAAAAATCTAATGATAGGATTTTTCAGAAAATTGAAAAAACCGTAAAATGTCAAGAGTAAAGTGCCCTTATTTTAAACAATGTATCGTTCTAAATGCTTAATCCCTATGTAAAAAAGTTATTTAAGCAAGAATATGTTATTGAAAAAAATTAGAAAAATTTATTTTAGCCGTAAATCGAAAATAATGGGTCGAGCGAATCGGTCGATTGCGCCGAGACGCGCTATGATGCAACAGACGAGCGATTGGAACGCCCGAATATTTTCAAAGTCCCAACGTACCGATCAAGAGTAAAGTACCATTTTCCTACATTAGATTTCGTTCTAAATGCTTAATCCCTATGTAAAAACGTTAGTTAAGCAAGAATATCGTATTTTTAAAAAAATCTAATGATAGGATTTTTCAGAAAATTGAAAAAACCGTAAAATGTCAAGAGTAAAGTGCCCTTATTTTAAACAATGTATCGTTCTAAATGCTTAATCCCTATGTAAAAAAGTTATTTAAGCAAGAATATGTTATTGAAAAAAATTAGAAAAATTTATTTTAGCCGTAAATCGAAAATAATGGGGACACCGGAGCTGTTCAAAGCGCCGAGCGCGCCGCGTACGCCCGAATATTTTCTAAGTCCCAACGTACCGATCAAGAGTAAAGTACCATTTTCCTACATTAGTTTTCGTTCTAAATGCTTAATCCCTATGTAGAAACGTCAGTTAAGCAAGAATATCGTATTTTTAAAAAAATCTAATGATAGGATTTTCCAGAAAATTGAAAAAACCGAAAAATGTCAAGAGTAAAGTGCCATTTTCTGACATTAGATTTCGTTCTAAATGCTTAATCCCTATGTAGAAACGTTAGATAAGCAAGAATATCGTATTTTTAAAAAAATCTAATGATAGGATTTTTCAGAAAATTGAAAAAACCGTAAAATGTCAAGAGTAAAGTGCCCTTATTTTAAACAATGTATCGTTCTAAATGCTTAATCCCTATGTAAAAAAGTTATTTAAGCAAGAATATGTTATTGAAAAAAATTAGAAAAATTTATTTTAGCCGTAAATCGAAAATAATGGGTCGAGCGAATCGGTCGATTGCGCCGAGACGCGCTATGATGCAACAGACGAGCGATTGGAACGCCCGAATATTTTCAAAGTCCCAACGTACCGATCAAGAGTAAAGTACCATTTTCCTACATTAGATTTCGTTCTAAATGCTTAATCCCTATGTAAAAACGTTAGTTAAGCAAGAATATCGTATTTTTAAAAAAATCTAATGATAGGATTTTCCAGAAAATTGAAAAAACCGAAAAATGTCAAGAGTAAAGTGCCATTTTCCTACATTAGATTTCGTTCTAAATGCTTAATCCCTATGTAGAAACGTTAGATAAGCAAGAATATCGTATTTTTAAAAAAATCTAATGATAGGATTTTCCAGAAAATTGAAAAAACCGTAAAATGTCAAGAGTAAAGTGCCCTTATTTTAAACAATGTATCGTTCTAATTGCTTAATCCCTATGTAAAAAAGTTATTTAAGCAAGAATATGTTATTGAAAAAAATTAGAAAAATTTATTTTAGCCGTAAATCGAAAATAATGGGGACACCGGAGCTGTTCAAAGCGCCGAGCGCGCCGCGTACGCCCGAATATTTTCTAAGTACCAACGTACCGATCAAGAGTAAAGTACCATTTTCCTACATTAGATTTCGTTCTAAATGCTTAATCCCTATGTAAAAACGTTAGTTAAGCAAGAATATCGTATTTTTAAAAAAATCTAATGATAGGATTTTTCAGAAAATTGAAAAAACCGTAAAATGTCAAGAGTAAAGTGCCCTTATTTTAAACAATGTATCGTTCTAAATGCTTAATCCCTATGTAAAAAAGTTATTTAAGCAAGAATATGTTATTGAAAAAAATTAGAAAAATTTATTTTAGCCGTAAATCGAAAATAATGGGGACACCGGAGCTGTTCAAAGCGCCGAGCGCGCCGCGTACGCCCGAATATTTTCTAAGTCCCAACGTACCGATCAAGAGTAAAGTACCATTTTCCTACATTAGATTTCGTTCTAAATGCTTAATCCCTATGTAGAAACGTTAGTTAAGCAAGAATATCGTATTTTTAAAAAAATCTAATGATAGGATTTTTCAGAAAATTGAAAAAACCGTAAAATGTCAAGAGTAAAGTGCCCTTATTTTAAACAATGTATCGTTCTAAATGCTTAATCCCTATGTAAAAAAGTTATTTAAGCAAGAATATGTTATTGAAAAAAATTAGAAAAATTTATTTTAGCCGTAAATCGAAAATAATGGGTCGAGCGAATCGGTCGATTGCGCCGAGACGCGCTATGATGCAACAGACGAGCGATTGGAACGCCCGAATATTTTCAAAGTCCCACCGTACCGATCAAGAGTAAAGTACCATTTTCCTACATTAGATTTCGTTCTAAATGCTTAATCCCTATGTAGAAACGTTAGTTAAGCAACAATATCGTATTTTTAAAAAAATCTAATGATAGGATTTTCCAGAAAATTGAAAAAACCGAAAAATGTCAAGAGTAAAGTGCCATTTTCTGACATTAGATTTCGTTCTAAATGCTTAATCCCTATGTAGAAACGTTAGTTAAGCAAGAATATCGTATTTTTAAAAAAATCTAATGATAGGATTTTTCAGAAAATTGAAAAAACCGTAAAATGTCAAGAGTAAAGTGCCCTTATTTTAAACATTATATCGTTCTAAATGCTTAATCCCTATGTAAAAAAGTTATCTAAGCAAGAATATGTTATTGAATAAAATGAGAAAAATTTATTTTAGCCGTAAATCGAAAATAATGGGTCGAGCGAATCGGTCGATTGCGCCGAGACGCGCTATGATGCAACAGACGAGCGATTGGAACGCCCGAATATTTTCAAAGTCCCAACGTACCGATCAAGAGTAAAGTACCATTTTCCTACATTAGATTTCGTTCTAAATGCTTAATCCCTATGTAGAAACGTTAGTTAAGCAAGAATATCGTATTTTTAAAAAAATCTAATGATAGGATTTTCCAGAAAATTGAAAAAACCGAAAAATGTCAAGAGTAAAGTGCCATTTTCTGACATTAGATTTCGTTCTAAATGCTTAATCCCTATGTAGAAACGTTAGTTAAGCAAGAATATCGTATTTTTAAAAAAATCTAATGATAGGATTTTCCAGAAAATTGAAAAAACCGTAAAATGTCAAGAGTAAAGTGCCCTTATTTTAAACAATGTATCGTTCTAAATGCTTAATCCCTATGTAAAAAAGTTATTTAAGCAAGAATATGTTATTGAAAAAAATTAGAAAAATTTATTTTAGCCGTAAATCGAAAATAATGGGTCGAGCGAATCGGTCGATTGCGCCGTGACGCGCTATGATGCAACAGACGAGCGATTGGAACGCCCGAATATTTTCAAAGTCCCAACGTACCGATCAAGAGTAAAGTACCATTTTCCTACATTAGATTTCGTTCTAAATGCTTAATCCCTATGTAGAAACGTTAGTTAAGCAAGAATATCGTATTTTTAAAAAAATCTAATGATAGGATTTTTCAGAAAATTGAAAAAACCGTAAAATGTCAAGAGTAAAGTGCCCTTATTTTAAACAATGTATCGTTCTAAATGCTTAATCCCTATGTAAAAAAGTTATTTAAGCAAGAATATGTTATTGAAAAAAATTAGAAAAATTTATTTTAGCCGTAAATCGAAAATAATGGGTCGAGCGAATCGGTCGATTGCGCCGAGACGCGCTATGATGCAACAGACGAGCGATTGGAACGCCCGAATATTTTCAAAGTCCCAACGTACCGATCAAGAGTAAAGTACCATTTTCCTACATTAGATTTCGTTCTAAATGCTTAATCCCTATGTAGAAACGTCAGTTAAGCAAGAATATCGTATTTTTAAAAAAATCTAATGATAGGATTTTCCAGAAAATTGAAAAAACCGAAAAATGTCAAGAGTAAAGTGCCATTTTCTGACATTAGATTTCGTTCTAAATGCTTAATCCCTATGTAGAAACGTTAGATAAGCAAGAATATCGTATTTTTAAAAAAATCTAATGATAGGATTTTTCAGAAAATTGAAAAAACCGTAAAATGTCAAGAGTAAAGTGCCCTTATTTTAAACAATGTATCGTTCTAAATGCTTAATCCCTATGTAAAAAAGTTATTTAAGCAAGAATATGTTATTGAAAAAAATTAGAAAAATTTATTTTAGCCGTAAATCGAAAATAATGGGTCGAGCGAATCGGTCGATTGCGCCGAGACGCGCTATGATGCAACAGACGAGCGATTGGAACGCCCGAATATTTTCAAAGTCCCACCGTACCGATCAAGAGTAAAGTACCATTTTCCTACATTAGATTTCGTTCTAAATGCTTAATCCCTATGTAGAAACGTCAGTTAAGCAAGAATATCGTATTTTTAAAAAAATCTAATGATAGGATTTTCCAGAAAATTGAAAAAACCGAAAAATGTCAAGAGTAAAGTGCCATTTTCTGACATTAGATTTCGTTCTAAATGCTTAATCCCTATGTAGAAACGTTAGATAAGCAAGAATATCGTATTTTTAAAAAAATCTAATGATAGGATTTTTCAGAAAATTGAAAAAACCGTAAAATGTCAAGAGTAAAGTGCCCTTATTTTAAACAATGTATCGTTCTAAATGCTTAATCCCTATGTAAAAAAGTTATTTAAGCAAGAATATGTTATTGAAAAAAATTAGAAAAATTTATTTTAGCCGTAAATCGAAAATAATGGGTCGAGCGAATCGGTCGATTGCGCCGAGACGCGCTATGATGCAACAGACGAGCGATTGGAACGCCCGAATATTTTCAAAGTCCCAACGTACCGATCAAGAGTAAAGTACCATTTTCCTACATTAGATTTCGTTCTAAATGCTTAATCCCTATGTAGAAACGTTAGTTAAGCAAGAATATCGTATTTTTAAAAAAATCTAATGATAGGATTTTCCAGAAAATTGAAAAAACCGAAAAATGTCAAGAGTAAAGTGCCATTTTCTGACATTAGATTTCGTTCTAAATGCTTAATCCCTATGTAGAAACGTTAGTTAAGCAAGAATATCGTATTTTTAAAAAAATCTAATGATAGGATTTTCCAGAAAATTGAAAAAACCGTAAAATGTCAAGAGTAAAGTGCCCTTATTTTAAACAATGTATCGTTCTAAATGCTTAATCCCTATGTAAAAAAGTTATTTAAGCAAGAATATGTTATTGAAAAAAATTAGAAAAATTTATTTTAGCCGTAAATCGAAAATAATGGGTCGAGCGAATCGGTCGATTGCGCCGAGACGCGCTATGATGCAACAGACGAGCGATTGGAACGCCCGAATATTTTCAAAGTCCCAACGTACCGATCAAGAGTAAAGTACCATTTTCCTACATTAGATTTCGTTCTAAATGCTTAATCCCTATGTAGAAACGTTAGTTAAGCAAGAATATCGTATTTTTAAAAAAATCTAATGATAGGATTTTTCAGAAAATTGAAAAAACCGTAAAATGTCAAGAGTAAAGTGCCCTTATTTTAAACAATGTATCGTTCTAAATGCTTAATCCCTATGTAAAAAAGTTATTTAAGCAAGAATATGTTATTGAAAAAAATTAGAAAAATTTATTTTAGCCGTAAATCGAAAATAATGGGTCGAGCGAATCGGTCGATTGCGCCGAGACGCGCTATGATGCAACAGACGAGCGATTGGAACGCCCGAATATTTTCAAAGTCCCACCGTACCGATCAAGAGTAAAGTACCATTTTCCTACATTAGATTTCGTTCTAAATGCTTAATCCCTATGTAGAAACGTTAGTTAAGCAACAATATCGTATTTTTAAAAAAATCTAATGATAGGATTTTCCAGAAAATTGAAAAAACCGAAAAATGTCAAGAGTAAAGTGCCATTTTCTGACATTAGATTTCGTTCTAAATGCTTAATCCCTATGTAGAAACGTTAGTTAAGCAAGAATATCGTATTTTTAAAAAAATCTAATGATAGGATTTTTCAGAAAATTGAAAAAACCGTAAAATGTCAAGAGTAAAGTGCCCTTATTTTAAACATTATATCGTTCTAAATGCTTAATCCCTATGTAAAAAAGTTATTTAAGCAAGAATATGTTATTGAAAAAAATTAGAAAAATTTATTTTAGCCGTAAATCGAAAATAATGGGTCGAGCGAATCGGTCGATTGCGCCGAGACGCGCTATGATGCAACAGACGAGCGATTGGAACGCCCGAATATTTTCAAAGTCCCACCGTACCGATCAAGAGTAAAGTACCATTTTCCTACATTAGATTTCGTTCTAAATGCTTAATCCCTATGTAGAAACGTTAGTTAAGCAACAATATCGTATTTTTAAAAAAATCTAATGATAGGATTTTCCAGAAAATTGAAAAAACCGAAAAATGTCAAGAGTAAAGTGCCATTTTCTGACATTAGATTTCGTTCTAAATGCTTAATCCCTATGTAGAAACGTTAGTTAAGCAAGAATATCGTATTTTTAAAAAAATCTAATGATAGGATTTTCCAGAAAATTGAAAAAACCGAAAAATGTCAAGAGTAAAGTGCCATTTTCTGACATTAGATTTCGTTCTAAATGCTTAATCCCTATGTAGAAACGTTAGATAAGCAAGAATATCGTATTTTTAAAAAAATCTAATGATAGGATTTTTCAGAAAATTGAAAAAACCGTAAAATGTCAAGAGTAAAGTGCCCTTATTTTAAACAATGTATCGTTCTAAATGCTTAATCCCTATGTAAAAAAGTTATTTAAGCAAGAATATGTTATTGAAAAAAATTAGAAAAATTTATTTTAGCCGTAAATCGAAAATAATGGGTCGAGCGAATCGGTCGATTGCGCCGAGACGCGCTATGATGCAACAGACGAGCGATTGGAACGCCCGAATATTTTCAAAGTCCCACCGTACCGATCAAGAGTAAAGTACCATTTTCCTACATTAGATTTCGTTCTAAATGCTTAATCCCTATGTAGAAACGTTAGTTAAGCAACAATATCGTATTTTTAAAAAAATCTAATGATAGGATTTTCCAGAAAATTGAAAAAACCGAAAAATGTCAAGAGTAAAGTGCCATTTTCTGACATTAGATTTCGTTCTAAATGCTTAATCCCTATGTAAAAACGTTAGTTAAGCAAGAATATCGTATTTTTAAAAAAATCTAATGATAGGATTTTCCAGAAAATTGAAAAAACCGAAAAATGTCAAGAGTAAAGTGCCATTTTCCTACATTAGATTTCGTTCTAAATGCTTAATCCCTATGTAGAAACGTTAGATAAGCAAGAATATCGTATTTTTAAAAAAATCTAATGATAGGATTTTCCAGAAAATTGAAAAAACCGTAAAATGTCAAGAGTAAAGTGCCCTTATTTTAAACAATGTATCGTTCTAAATGCTTAATCCCTATGTAAAAAAGTTATTTAAGCAAGACTATGTTATTGAAAAAAATTAGAAAAATTTATTTTAGCCGTAAATCGAAAATAATGGGGACACCGGAGCTGTTCAAAGCGCCGAGCGCGCCGCGTACGCCCGAATATTTTCCAAGTACCAACGTACCGATCAAGAGTAAAGTACCATTTTCCTACATTAGATTTCGTTCTAAATGCTTAATCCCTATGTAAAAACGTTAGTTAAGCAAGAATATCGTATTTTTAAAAAAATCTAATGATAGGATTTTTCAGAAAATTGAAAAAACCGTAAAATGTCAAGAGTAAAGTGCCCTTATTTTAAACAATGTATCGTTCTAAATGCTTAATCCCTATGTAAAAAAGTTATTTAAGCAAGAATATGTTATTGAAAAAAATTAGAAAAATTTATTTTAGCCGTAAATCGAAAATAATGGGGACACCGGAGCTGTTCAAAGCGCCGAGCGCGCCGCGTACGCCCGAATATTTTCTAAGTCCCAACGTACCGATCAAGAGTAAAGTACCATTTTCCTACATTAGATTTCGTTCTAAATGCTTAATCCCTATGTAGAAACGTCAGTTAAGCAAGAATATCGTATTTTTAAAAAAATCTAATGATAGGATTTTCCAGAAAATTGAAAATACCGAAAAATGTCAAGAGTAAAGTGCCATTTTCTGACATTAGATTTCGTTCTAAATGCTTAATCCCTATGTAGAAACGTTAGATAAGCAAGAATATCGTATTTTTAAAAAAATCTAATGATAGGATTTTTCAGAAAATTGAAAAAACCGTAAAATGTCAAGAGTAAAGTGCCCTTATTTTAAACAATGTATCGTTCTAAATGCTTAATCCCTATGTAAAAAAGTTATTTAAGCAAGAATATGTTATTGAAAAAAATTAGAAAAATTTATTTTAGCCGTAAATCGAAAATAATGGGTCGAGCGAATCGGTCGATTGCGCCGAGACGCGCTATGATGCAACAGACGAGCGATTGGAACGCCCGAATATTTTCAAAGTCCCAACGTACCGATCAAGAGTAAAGTACCATTTTCCTACATTAGATTTCGTTCTAAATGCTTAATCCCTATGTAAAAACGTTAGTTAAGCAAGAATATCGTATTTTTAAAAAAATCTAATGATAGGATTTTCCAGAAAATTGAAAAAACCGAAAAATGTCAAGAGTAAAGTGCCATTTTCCTACATTAGATTTCGTTCTAAATGCTTAATCCCTATGTAGAAACGTTAGATAAGCAAGAATATCGTATTTTTAAAAAAATCTAATGATAGGATTTTCCAGAAAATTGAAAAAACCGTAAAATGTCAAGAGTAAAGTGCCCTTATTTTAAACAATGTATCGTTCTAAATGCTTAATCCCTATGTAAAAAAGTTATTTAAGCAAGAATATGTTATTGAAAAAAATTAGAAAAATTTATTTTAGCCGTAAATCGAAAATAATGGGGACACCGGAGCTGTTCAAAGCGCCGAGCGCGCCGCGTACGCCCGAATATTTTCTAAGTACCAACGTACCGATCAAGAGTAAAGTACCATTTTCCTACATTAGATTTCGTTCTAAATGCTTAATCCCTATGTAAAAACGTTAGTTAAGCAAGAATATCGTATTTTTAAAAAAATCTAATGATAGGATTTTTCAGAAAATTGAAAAAACCGTAAAATGTCAAGAGTAAAGTGCCCTTATTTTAAACAATGTATCGTTCTAAATGCTTAATCCCTATGTAAAAAAGTTATTTAAGCAAGAATATGTTATTGAAAAAAATTAGAAAAATTTATTTTAGCCGTAAATCGAAAATAATGGGGACACCGGAGCTGTTCAAAGCGCCGAGCGCGCCGCGTACGCCCGAATATTTTCTAAGTCCCAACGTACCGATCAAGAGTAAAGTACCATTTTCCTACATTAGATTTCGTTCTAAATGCTTAATCCCTATGTAGAAACGTTAGTTAAGCAAGAATATCGTATTTTTAAAAAAATCTAATGATAGGATTTTTCAGAAAATTGAAAAAACCGTAAAATGTCAAGAGTAAAGTGCCCTTATTTTAAACAATGTATCGTTCTAAATGCTTAATCCCTATGTAAAAAAGTTATTTAAGCAAGAATATGTTATTGAAAAAAATTAGAAAAATTTATTTTAGCCGTAAATCGAAAATAATGGGTCGAGCGAATCGGTCGATTGCGCCGAGACGCGCTATGATGCAACAGACGAGCGATTGGAACGCCCGAATATTTTCAAAGTCCCACCGTACCGATCAAGAGTAAAGTACCATTTTCCTACATTAGATTTCGTTCTAAATGCTTAATCCCTATGTAGAAACGTTAGTTAAGCAACAATATCGTATTTTTAAAAAAATCTAATGATAGGATTTTCCAGAAAATTGAAAAAACCGAAAAATGTCAAGAGTAAAGTGCCATTTTCTGACATTAGATTTCGTTCTAAATGCTTAATCCCTATGTAGAAACGTTAGTTAAGCAAGAATATCGTATTTTTAAAAAAATCTAATGATAGGATTTTTCAGAAAATTGAAAAAACCGTAAAATGTCAAGAGTAAAGTGCCCTTATTTTAAACATTATATCGTTCTAAATGCTTAATCCCTATGTAAAAAAGTTATTTAAGCAAGAATATGTTATTGAAAAAAATTAGAAAAATTTATTTTAGCCGTAAATCGAAAATAATGGGTCGAGCGAATCGGTCGATTGCGCCGAGACGCGCTATGATGCAACAGACGAGCGATTGGAACGCCCGAATATTTTCAAAGTCCCACCGTACCGATCAAGAGTAAAGTACCATTTTCCTACATTAGATTTCGTTCTAAATGCTTAATCCCTATGTAGAAACGTTAGTTAAGCAACAATATCGTATTTTTAAAAAAATCTAATGATAGGATTTTCCAGAAAATTGAAAAAACCGAAAAATGTCAAGAGTAAAGTGCCATTTTCTGACATTAGATTTCGTTCTAAATGCTTAATCCCTATGTAGAAACGTTAGTTAAGCAAGAATATCGTATTTTTAAAAAAATCTAATGATAGGATTTTTCAGAAAATTGAAAAAACCGTAAAATGTCAAGAGTAAAGTGCCCTTATTTTAAACATTATATCGTTCTAAATGCTTAATCCCTATGTAAAAAAGTTATCTAAGCAAGAATATGTTATTGAATAAAATGAGAAAAATTTATTTTAGCCGTAAATCGAAAATAATGGGTCGAGCGAATCGGTCGATTGCGCCGAGACGCGCTATGATGCAACAGACGAGCGATTGGAACGCCCGAATATTTTCAAAGTCCCAACGTACCGATCAAGAGTAAAGTACCATTTTCCTACATTAGATTTCGTTCTAAATGCTTAATCCCTATGTAGAAACGTTAGTTAAGCAAGAATATCGTATTTTTAAAAAAATCTAATGATAGGATTTTCCAGAAAATTGAAAAAACCGAAAAATGTCAAGAGTAAAGTGCCATTTTCTGACATTAGATTTCGTTCTAAATGCTTAATCCCTATGTAGAAACGTTAGTTAAGCAAGAATATCGTATTTTTAAAAAAATCTAATGATAGGATTTTCCAGAAAATTGAAAAAACCGTAAAATGTCAAGAGTAAAGTGCCCTTATTTTAAACAATGTATCGTTCTAAATGCTTAATCCCTATGTAAAAAAGTTATTTAAGCAAGAATATGTTATTGAAAAAAATTAGAAAAATTTATTTTAGCCGTAAATCGAAAATAATGGGTCGAGCGAATCGGTCGATTGCGCCGTGACGCGCTATGATGCAACAGACGAGCGATTGGAACGCCCGAATATTTTCAAAGTCCCAACGTACCGATCAAGAGTAAAGTACCATTTTCCTACATTAGATTTCGTTCTAAATGCTTAATCCCTATGTAGAAACGTTAGTTAAGCAAGAATATCGTATTTTTAAAAAAATCTAATGATAGGATTTTTCAGAAAATTGAAAAAACCGTAAAATGTCAAGAGTAAAGTGCCCTTATTTTAAACAATGTATCGTTCTAAATGCTTAATCCCTATGTAAAAAAGTTATTTAAGCAAGAATATGTTATTGAAAAAAATTAGAAAAATTTATTTTAGCCGTAAATCGAAAATAATGGGTCGAGCGAATCGGTCGATTGCGCCGAGACGCGCTATGATGCAACAGACGAGCGATTGGAACGCCCGAATATTTTCAAAGTCCCAACGTACCGATCAAGAGTAAAGTACCATTTTCCTACATTAGATTTCGTTCTAAATGCTTAATCCCTATGTAGAAACGTCAGTTAAGCAAGAATATCGTATTTTTAAAAAAATCTAATGATAGGATTTTCCAGAAAATTGAAAAAACCGAAAAATGTCAAGAGTAAAGTGCCATTTTCTGACATTAGATTTCGTTCTAAATGCTTAATCCCTATGTAGAAACGTTAGATAAGCAAGAATATCGTATTTTTAAAAAAATCTAATGATAGGATTTTTCAGAAAATTGAAAAAACCGTAAAATGTCAAGAGTAAAGTGCCCTTATTTTAAACAATGTATCGTTCTAAATGCTTAATCCCTATGTAAAAAAGTTATTTAAGCAAGAATATGTTATTGAAAAAAATTAGAAAAATTTATTTTAGCCGTAAATCGAAAATAATGGGTCGAGCGAATCGGTCGATTGCGCCGAGACGCGCTATGATGCAACAGACGAGCGATTGGAACGCCCGAATATTTTCAAAGTCCCACCGTACCGATCAAGAGTAAAGTACCATTTTCCTACATTAGATTTCGTTCTAAATGCTTAATCCCTATGTAGAAACGTCAGTTAAGCAAGAATATCGTATTTTTAAAAAAATCTAATGATAGGATTTTCCAGAAAATTGAAAAAACCGAAAAATGTCAAGAGTAAAGTGCCATTTTCTGACATTAGATTTCGTTCTAAATGCTTAATCCCTATGTAGAAACGTTAGATAAGCAAGAATATCGTATTTTTAAAAAAATCTAATGATAGGATTTTTCAGAAAATTGAAAAAACCGTAAAATGTCAAGAGTAAAGTGCCCTTATTTTAAACAATGTATCGTTCTAAATGCTTAATCCCTATGTAAAAAAGTTATTTAAGCAAGAATATGTTATTGAAAAAAATTAGAAAAATTTATTTTAGCCGTAAATCGAAAATAATGGGTCGAGCGAATCGGTCGATTGCGCCGAGACGCGCTATGATGCAACAGACGAGCGATTGGAACGCCCGAATATTTTCAAAGTCCCAACGTACCGATCAAGAGTAAAGTACCATTTTCCTACATTAGATTTCGTTCTAAATGCTTAATCCCTATGTAGAAACGTTAGTTAAGCAAGAATATCGTATTTTTAAAAAAATCTAATGATAGGATTTTCCAGAAAATTGAAAAAACCGAAAAATGTCAAGAGTAAAGTGCCATTTTCTGACATTAGATTTCGTTCTAAATGCTTAATCCCTATGTAGAAACGTTAGTTAAGCAAGAATATCGTATTTTTAAAAAAATCTAATGATAGGATTTTCCAGAAAATTGAAAAAACCGTAAAATGTCAAGAGTAAAGTGCCCTTATTTTAAACAATGTATCGTTCTAAATGCTTAATCCCTATGTAAAAAAGTTATTTAAGCAAGAATATGTTATTGAAAAAAATTAGAAAAATTTATTTTAGCCGTAAATCGAAAATAATGGGTCGAGCGAATCGGTCGATTGCGCCGAGACGCGCTATGATGCAACAGACGAGCGATTGGAACGCCCGAATATTTTCAAAGTCCCAACGTACCGATCAAGAGTAAAGTACCATTTTCCTACATTAGATTTCGTTCTAAATGCTTAATCCCTATGTAGAAACGTTAGTTAAGCAAGAATATCGTATTTTTAAAAAAATCTAATGATAGGATTTTTCAGAAAATTGAAAAAACCGTAAAATGTCAAGAGTAAAGTGCCCTTATTTTAAACAATGTATCGTTCTAAATGCTTAATCCCTATGTAAAAAAGTTATTTAAGCAAGAATATGTTATTGAAAAAAATTAGAAAAATTTATTTTAGCCGTAAATCGAAAATAATGGGTCGAGCGAATCGGTCGATTGCGCCGAGACGCGCTATGATGCAACAGACGAGCGATTGGAACGCCCGAATATTTTCAAAGTCCCACCGTACCGATCAAGAGTAAAGTACCATTTTCCTACATTAGATTTCGTTCTAAATGCTTAATCCCTATGTAGAAACGTTAGTTAAGCAACAATATCGTATTTTTAAAAAAATCTAATGATAGGATTTTCCAGAAAATTGAAAAAACCGAAAAATGTCAAGAGTAAAGTGCCATTTTCTGACATTAGATTTCGTTCTAAATGCTTAATCCCTATGTAGAAACGTTAGTTAAGCAAGAATATCGTATTTTTAAAAAAATCTAATGATAGGATTTTCCAGAAAATTGAAAAAACCGAAAAATGTCAAGAGTAAAGTGCCATTTTCTGACATTAGATTTCGTTCTAAATGCTTAATCCCTATGTAGAAACGTTAGTTAAGCAAGAATATCGTATTTTTAAAAAAATCTAATGATAGGATTTTCCAGAAAATTGAAAAAACCGTAAAATGTCAAGAGTAAAGTGCCCTTATTTTAAACAATGTATCGTTCTAAATGCTTAATCCCTATGTAAAAAAGTTATTTAAGCAAGAATATGTTATTGAAAAAAATTAGAAAAATTTATTTTAGCCGTAAATCGAAAATAATGGGTCGAGCGAATCGGTCGATTGCGCCGAGACGCGCTATGATGCAACAGACGAGCGATTGGAACGCCCGAATATTTTCAAAGTCCCAACGTACCGATCAAGAGTAAAGTACCATTTTCCTACATTAGATTTCGTTCTAAATGCTTAATCCCTATGTAGAAACGTTAGTTAAGCAAGAATATCGTATTTTTAAAAAAATCTAATGATAGGATTTTTCAGAAAATTGAAAAAACCGTAAAATGTCAAGAGTAAAGTGCCCTTATTTTAAACAATGTATCGTTCTAAATGCTTAATCCCTATGTAAAAAAGTTATTTAAGCAAGAATATGTTATTGAAAAAAATTAGAAAAATTTATTTTAGCCGTAAATCGAAAATAATGGGTCGAGCGAATCGGTCGATTGCGCCGAGACGCGCTATGATGCAACAGACGAGCGATTGGAACGCCCGAATATTTTCAAAGTCCCACCGTACCGATCAAGAGTAAAGTACCATTTTCCTACATTAGATTTCGTTCTAAATGCTTAATCCCTATGTAGAAACGTTAGTTAAGCAACAATATCGTATTTTTAAAAAAATCTAATGATAGGATTTTCCAGAAAATTGAAAAAACCGAAAAATGTCAAGAGTAAAGTGCCATTTTCTGACATTAGATTTCGTTCTAAATGCTTAATCCCTATGTAGAAACGTTAGTTAAGCAAGAATATCGTATTTTTAAAAAAATCTAATGATAGGATTTTTCAGAAAATTGAAAAAACCGTAAAATGTCAAGAGTAAAGTGCCCTTATTTTAAACATTATATCGTTCTAAATGCTTAATCCCTATGTAAAAAAGTTATTTAAGCAAGAATATGTTATTGAAAAAAATTAGAAAAATTTATTTTAGCCGTAAATCGAAAATAATGGGTCGAGCGAATCGGTCGATTGCGCCGAGACGCGCTATGATGCAACAGACGAGCGATTGGAACGCCCGAATATTTTCAAAGTCCCACCGTACCGATCAAGAGTAAAGTACCATTTTCCTACATTAGATTTCGTTCTAAATGCTTAATCCCTATGTAGAAACGTTAGTTAAGCAACAATATCGTATTTTTAAAAAAATCTAATGATAGGATTTTCCAGAAAATTGAAAAAACCGAAAAATGTCAAGAGTAAAGTGCCATTTTCTGACATTAGATTTCGTTCTAAATGCTTAATCCCTATGTAGAAACGTTAGTTAAGCAAGAATATCGTATTTTTAAAAAAATCTAATGATAGGATTTTCCAGAAAATTGAAAAAACCGAAAAATGTCAAGAGTAAAGTGCCATTTTCTGACATTAGATTTCGTTCTAAATGCTTAATCCCTATGTAGAAACGTTAGATAAGCAAGAATATCGTATTTTTAAAAAAATCTAATGATAGGATTTTTCAGAAAATTGAAAAAACCGTAAAATGTCAAGAGTAAAGTGCCCTTATTTTAAACAATGTATCGTTCTAAATGCTTAATCCCTATGTAAAAAAGTTATTTAAGCAAGAATATGTTATTGAAAAAAATTAGAAAAATTTATTTTAGCCGTAAATCGAAAATAATGGGTCGAGCGAATCGGTCGATTGCGCCGAGACGCGCTATGATGCAACAGACGAGCGATTGGAACGCCCGAATATTTTCAAAGTCCCAACGTACCGATCAAGAGTAAAGTACCATTTTCCTACATTAGATTTCGTTCTAAATGCTTAATCCCTATGTAGAAACGTTAGTTAAGCAAGAATATCGTATTTTTAAAAAAATCTAATGATAGGATTTTCCAGAAAATTGAAAAAACCGAAAAATGTCAAGAGTAAAGTGCCATTTTCTGACATTAGATTTCGTTCTAAATGCTTAATCCCTATGTAGAAACGTTAGTTAAGCAAGAATATCGTATTTTTAAAAAAATCTAATGATAGGATTTTCCAGAAAATTGAAAAAACCGTAAAATGTCAAGAGTAAAGTGCCCTTATTTTAAACAATGTATCGTTCTAAATGCTTAATCCCTATGTAAAAAAGTTATTTAAGCAAGAATATGTTATTGAAAAAAATTAGAAAAATTTATTTTAGCCGTAAATCGAAAATAATGGGTCGAGCGAATCGGTCGATTGCGCCGAGACGCGCTATGATGCAACAGACGAGCGATTGGAACGCCCGAATATTTTCAAAGTCCCAACGTACCGATCAAGAGTAAAGTACCATTTTCCTACATTAGATTTCGTTCTAAATGCTTAATCCCTATGTAGAAACGTTAGTTAAGCAAGAATATCGTATTTTTAAAAAAATCTAATGATAGGATTTTTCAGAAAATTGAAAAAACCGTAAAATGTCAAGAGTAAAGTGCCCTTATTTTAAACAATGTATCGTTCTAAATGCTTAATCCCTATGTAAAAAAGTTATTTAAGCAAGAATATGTTATTGAAAAAAATTAGAAAAATTTATTTTAGCCGTAAATCGAAAATAATGGGTCGAGCGAATCGGTCGATTGCGCCGAGACGCGCTATGATGCAACAGACGAGCGATTGGAACGCCCGAATATTTTCAAAGTCCCACCGTACCGATCAAGAGTAAAGTACCATTTTCCTACATTAGATTTCGTTCTAAATGCTTAATCCCTATGTAGAAACGTTAGTTAAGCAACAATATCGTATTTTTAAAAAAATCTAATGATAGGATTTTCCAGAAAATTGAAAAAACCGAAAAATGTCAAGAGTAAAGTGCCATTTTCTGACATTAGATTTCGTTCTAAATGCTTAATCCCTATGTAGAAACGTTAGTTAAGCAAGAATATCGTATTTTTAAAAAAATCTAATGATAGGATTTTTCAGAAAATTGAAAAAACCGTAAAATGTCAAGAGTAAAGTGCCCTTATTTTAAACATTATATCGTTCTAAATGCTTAATCCCTATGTAAAAAAGTTATTTAAGCAAGAATATGTTATTGAAAAAAATTAGAAAAATTTATTTTAGCCGTAAATCGAAAATAATGGGTCGAGCGAATCGGTCGATTGCGCCGAGACGCGCCATGATGCAACAGACGAGCGATTGGAACGCCCGAATATTTTCAAAGTCCCACCGTACCGATCAAGAGTAAAGTACCATTTTCCTACATTAGATTTCGTTCTAAATGCTTAATCCCTATGTAGAAACGTTAGTTAAGCAACAATATCGTATTTTTAAAAAAATCTAATGATAGGATTTTCCAGAAAATTGAAAAAACCGAAAAATGTCAAGAGTAAAGTGCCATTTTCTGACATTAGATTTCGTTCTAAATGCTTAATCCCTATGTAGAAACGTTAGTTAAGCAAGAATATCGTATTTTTAAAAAAATCTAATGATAGGATTTTCCAGAAAATTGAAAAAACCGAAAAATGTCAAGAGTAAAGTGCCATTTTCTGACATTAGATTTCGTTCTAAATGCTTAATCCCTATGTAGAAACGTTAGATAAGCAAGAATATCGTATTTTTAAAAAAATCTAATGATAGCATTTTTCAGAAAATTGAAAAAACCGTAAAATGTCAAGAGTAAAGTGCCCTTATTTTAAACAATGTATCGTTCTAAATGCTTAATCCCTATGTAAAAAAGTTATTTAAGCAAGAATATGTTATTGAAAAAAATTAGAAAAATTTATTTTAGCCGTAAATCGAAAATAATGGGTCGAGCGAATCGGTCGATTGCGCCGAGACGCGCTATGATGCAACAGACGAGCGATTGGAACGCCCGAATATTTTCAAAGTCCCAACGTACCGATCAAGAGTAAAGTACCATTTTCCTACATTAGATTTCGTTCTAAATGCTTAATCCCTATGTAGAAACGTTAGTTAAGCAAGAATATCGTATTTTTAAAAAAATCTAATGATAGGATTTTCCAGAAAATTGAAAAAACCGAAAAATGTCAAGAGTAAAGTGCCATTTTCTGACATTAGATTTCGTTCTAAATGCTTAATCCCTATGTAGAAACGTTAGTTAAGCAAGAATATCGTATTTTTAAAAAAATCTAATGATAGGATTTTCCAGAAAATTGAAAAAACCGTAAAATGTCAAGAGTAAAGTGCCCTTATTTTAAACAATGTATCGTTCTAAATGCTTAATCCCTATGTAAAAAAGTTATTTAAGCAAGAATATGTTATTGAAAAAAATTAGAAAAATTTATTTTAGCCGTAAATCGAAAATAATGGGTCGAGCGAATCGGTCGATTGCGCCGAGACGCGCTATGATGCAACAGACGAGCGATTGGAACGCCCGAATATTTTCAAAGTCCCAACGTACCGATCAAGAGTAAAGTACCATTTTCCTACATTAGATTTCGTTCTAAATGCTTAATCCCTATGTAGAAACGTTAGTTAAGCAAGAATATCGTATTTTTAAAAAAATCTAATGATAGGATTTTTCAGAAAATTGAAAAAACCGTAAAATGTCAAGAGTAAAGTGCCCTTATTTTAAACAATGTATCGTTCTAAATGCTTAATCCCTATGTAAAAAAGTTATTTAAGCAAGAATATGTTATTGAAAAAAATTAGAAAAATTTATTTTAGCCGTAAATCGAAAATAATGGGTCGAGCGAATCGGTCGATTGCGCCGTGACGCGCTATGATGCAACAGACGAGCGATTGGAACGCCCGAATATTTTCAAAGTCCCAACGTACCGATCAAGAGTAAAGTACCATTTTCCTACATTAGATTTCGTTCTAAATGCTTAATCCCTATGTAGAAACGTTAGTTAAGCAAGAATATCGTATTTTTAAAAAAATCTAATGATAGGATTTTCCAGAAAATTGAAAAAACCGAAAAATGTCAAGAGTAAAGTGCCATTTTCTGACATTAGATTTCGTTCTAAATGCTTAATCCCTATGTAGAAACGTTAGTTAAGCAAGAATATCGTATTTTTAAAAAAATCTAATGATAGGATTTTTCAGAAAATTGAAAAAACCGTAAAATGTCAAGAGTAAAGTGCCCTTATTTTAAACATTATATCGTTCTAAATGCTTAATCCCTATGTAAAAAAGTTATTTAAGCAAGAATATGTTATTGAAAAAAATTAGAAAAATTTATTTTAGCCGTAAATCGAAAATAATGGGTCGAGCGAATCGGTCGATTGCGCCGAGACGCGCTATGATGCAACAGACGAGCGATTGGAACGCCCGAATATTTTCAAAGTCCCACCGTACCGATCAAGAGTAAAGTACCATTTTCCTACATTAGATTTCGTTCTAAATGCTTAATCCCTATGTAGAAACGTTAGTTAAGCAACAATATCGTATTTTTAAAAAAATCTAATGATAGGATTTTCCAGAAAATTGAAAAAACCGAAAAATGTCAAGAGTAAAGTGCCATTTTCTGACATTAGATTTCGTTCTAAATGCTTAATCCCTATGTAGAAACGTTAGTTAAGCAAGAATATCGTATTTTTAAAAAAATCTAATGATAGGATTTTTCAGAAAATTGAAAAAACCGTAAAATGTCAAGAGTAAAGTGCCCTTATTTTAAACATTATATCGTTCTAAATGCTTAATCCCTATGTAAAAAAGTTATCTAAGCAAGAATATGTTATTGAATAAAATGAGAAAAATTTATTTTAGCCGTAAATCGAAAATAATGGGTCGAGCGAATCGGTCGATTGCGCCGAGACGCGCTATGATGCAACAGACGAGCGATTGGAACGCCCGAATATTTTCAAAGTCCCAACGTACCGATCAAGAGTAAAGTACCATTTTCCTACATTAGATTTCGTTCTAAATGCTTAATCCCTATGTAGAAACGTTAGTTAAGCAAGAATATCGTATTTTTAAAAAAATCTAATGATAGGATTTTCCAGAAAATTGAAAAAACCGAAAAATGTCAAGAGTAAAGTGCCATTTTCTGACATTAGATTTCGTTCTAAATGCTTAATCCCTATGTAGAAACGTTAGTTAAGCAAGAATATCGTATTTTTAAAAAAATCTAATGATAGGATTTTCCAGAAAATTGAAAAAACCGTAAAATGTCAAGAGTAAAGTGCCCTTATTTTAAACAATGTATCGTTCTAAATGCTTAATCCCTATGTAAAAAAGTTATTTAAGCAAGAATATGTTATTGAAAAAAATTAGAAAAATTTATTTTAGCCGTAAATCGAAAATAATGGGTCGAGCGAATCGGTCGATTGCGCCGAGACGCGCTATGATGCAACAGACGAGCGATTGGAACGCCCGAATATTTTCAAAGTCCCAACGTACCGATCAAGAGTAAAGTACCATTTTCCTACATTAGATTTCGTTCTAAATGCTTAATCCCTATGTAGAAACGTTAGTTAAGCAAGAATATCGTATTTTTAAAAAAATCTAATGATAGGATTTTTCAGAAAATTGAAAAAACCGTAAAATGTCAAGAGTAAAGTGCCCTTATTTTAAACAATGTATCGTTCTAAATGCTTAATCCCTATGTAAAAAAGTTATTTAA
The DNA here is from genome assembly GCF_051020955.1 of Megalopta genalis. Taxonomy (NCBI): domain Eukaryota; kingdom Metazoa; phylum Arthropoda; class Insecta; order Hymenoptera; family Halictidae; genus Megalopta; species Megalopta genalis. Next base: position 1,597,015 of record NW_027476102.1, read on the forward strand.
GCAAGAATATGTTATTGAAAAAAATTAGAAAAATTTATTTTAGCCGTAAATCGAAAATAATGGGTCGAGCGAATCGGTCGATTGCGCCGAGACGCGCTATGATGCAACAGACGAGCGATTGGAACGCCCGAATATTTTCAAAGTCCCAACGTACCGATCAAGAGTAAAGTACCATTTTCCTACATTAGATTTCGTTCTAAATGCTTAATCCCTATGTAAAAACGTTAGTTAAGCAAGAATATCGTATTTTTAAAAAAATCTAATGATAGGATTTTCCAGAAAATTGAAAAAACCGAAAAATGTCAAGAGTAAAGTGCCATTTTCCTACATTAGATTTCGTTCTAAATGCTTAATCCCTATGTAGAAACGTCAGTTAAGCAAGAATATCGTATTTTTAAAAAAATCTAATGATAGGATTTTTCAGAAAATTGAAAAAACCGTAAAATGTCAAGAGTAAAGTGCCCTTATTTTAAACAATGTATCGTTCTAAATGCTTAATCCCTATGTAAAAAAGTTATTTAAGCAAGAATATGTTATTGAAAAAAATTAGAAAAATTTATTTTAGCCGTAAATCGAAAATAATGGGGACACCGGAGCTGTTCAAAGCGCCGAGCGCGCCGCGTACGCCCGAATATTTTCCAAGTCCCAACGTACCGATCAAGAGTAAAGTACCATTTTCCTACATTAGATTTCGTTCTAAATGCTTAATCCCTATGTAGAAACGTCAGTTAAGCAAGAATATCGTATTTTTAAAAAATCTAATTATAGGATTTTCCAGAAAATTGAAAAATCCGAAAAATGTCAAGAGTAAAGTGCCATTTTCTGACATTAGATTTCGTTCTAAATGCTTAATCCCTATGTAGAAACGTTAGTTAAGCAAGAATATCGTATTTTTAAAAAAATCTAATGATAGGATTTTTCAGAAAATTGAAAAAACCGTAAAATGTCAAGAGTAAAGTGCCCTTATTTTAAACAATGTATCGTTCTAAATGCTTAATCCCTATGTAAAAAAGTTATTTAAGCAAGAATATGTTATTGAAAAAAATTAGAAAAATTTATTTTAGCCGTAAATCGAAAATAATGGGTCGAGCGAATCGGTCGATTGCGCCGAGACGCGCTATGATGCAACAGACGAGCGATTGGAACGCCCGAATATTTTCAAAGTCCCACCGTACCGATCAAGAGTAAAGTACCATTTTCCTACATTAGATTTCGTTCTAAATGCTTAATCCCTATGTAGAAACGTTAGTTAAGCAACAATATCGTATTTTTAAAAAAATCTAATGATAGGATTTTCCAGAAAATTGAAAAAACCGAAAAATGTCAAGAGTAAAGTGCCATTTTCTGACATTAGATTTCGTTCTAAATGCTTAATCCCTATGTAGAAACGTTAGTTAAGCAAGAATATCGTATTTTTAAAAAAATCTAATGATAGGATTTTTCAGAAAATTGAAAAAACCGTAAAATGTCAAGAGTAAAGTGCCCTTATTTTAAACATTATATCGTTCTAAATGCTTAATCCCTATGTAAAAAAGTTATTTAAGCAAGAATATGTTATTGAAAAAAATTAGAAAAATTTATTTTAGCCGTAAATCGAAAATAATGGGTCGAGCGAATCGGTCGATTGCGCCGAGACGCGCTATGATGCAACAGACGAGCGATTGGAACGCCCGAATATTTTCAAAGTCCCACCGTACCGATCAAGAGTAAAGTACCATTTTCCTACATTAGATTTCGTTCTAAATGCTTAATCCCTATGTAGAAACGTTAGTTAAGCAACAATATCGTATTTTTAAAAAAATCTAATGATAGGATTTTCCAGAAAATTGAAAAAACCGAAAAATGTCAAGAGTAAAGTGCCATTTTCTGACATTAGATTTCGTTCTAAATGCTTAATCCCTATGTAGAAACGTTAGTTAAGCAAGAATATCGTATTTTTAAAAAAATCTAATGATAGGATTTTTCAGAAAATTGAAAAAACCGTAAAATGTCAAGAGTAAAGTGCCCTTATTTTAAACATTATATCGTTCTAAATGCTTAATCCCTATGTAAAAAAGTTATCTAAGCAAGAATATGTTATTGAATAAAATGAGAAAAATTTATTTTAGCCGTAAATCGAAAATAATGGGTCGAGCGAATCGGTCGATTGCGCCGAGACGCGCTATGATGCAACAGACGAGCGATTGGAACGCCCGAATATTTTCAAAGTCCCAACGTACCGATCAAGAGTAAAGTACCATTTTCCTACATTAGATTTCGTTCTAAATGCTTAATCCCTATGTAGAAACGTTAGTTAAGCAAGAATATCGTATTTTTAAAAAAATCTAATGATAGGATTTTCCAGAAAATTGAAAAAACCGAAAAATGTCAGGAGTAAAGTGCCATTTTCTGACATTAGATTTCGTTCTAAATGCTTAATCCCTATGTAGAAACGTTAGTTAAGCAAGAATATCGTATTTTTAAAAAAATCTAATGATAGGATTTTCCAGAAAATTGAAAAAACCGTAAAATGTCAAGAGTAAAGTGCCCTTATTTTAAACAATGTATCGTTCTAAATGCTTAATCCCTATGTAAAAAAGTTATTTAAGCAAGAATATGTTATTGAAAAAAATTAGAAAAATTTATTTTAGCCGTAAATCGAAAATAATGGGTCGAGCGAATCGGTCGATTGCGCCGAGATGCGCTATGATGCAACAGACGAGCGATTGGAACGCCCGAATATTTTCAAAGTCCCAACGTACCGATCAAGAGTAAAGTACCATTTTCCTACATTAGATTTCGTTCTAAATGCTTAATCCCTATGTAGAAACGTTAGTTAAGCAAGAATATCGTATTTTTAAAAAAATCTAATGATAGGATTTTTCAGAAAATTGAAAAAACCGTAAAATGTCAAGAGTAAAGTGCCCTTATTTTAAACAATGTATCGTTCTAAATGCTTAATCCCTATGTAAAAAAGTTATTTAAGCAAGAATATGTTATTGAAAAAAATTAGAAAAATTTATTTTAGCCGTAAATCGAAAATAATGGGTCGAGCGAATCGGTCGATTGCGCCGAGACGCGCTATGATGCAACAGACGAGCGATTGGAACGCCCGAATATTTTCAAAGTCCCACCGTACCGATCAAGAGTAAAGTACCATTTTCCTACATTAGATTTCGTTCTAAATGCTTAATCCCTATGTAGAAACGTTAGTTAAGCAACAATATCGTATTTTTAAAAAAATCTAATGATAGGATTTTCCAGAAAATTGAAAAAACCGAAAAATGTCAAGAGTAAAGTGCCATTTTCTGACATTAGATTTCGTTCTAAATGCTTAATCCCTATGTAGAAACGTTAGTTAAGCAAGAATATCGTATTTTTAAAAAAATCTAATGATAGGATTTTCCAGAAAATTGAAAAAACCGTAAAATGTCAAGAGTAAAGTGCCCTTATTTTAAACAATGTATCGTTCTAAATGCTTAATCCCTATGTAAAAAAGTTATTTAAGCAAGAATATGTTATTGAAAAAAATTAGAAAAATTTATTTTAGCCGTAAATCGAAAATAATGGGTCGAGCGAATCGGTCGATTGCGCCGAGATGCGCTATGATGCAACAGACGAGCGATTGGAACGCCCGAATATTTTCAAAGTCCCAACGTACCGATCAAGAGTAAAGTACCATTTTCCTACATTAGATTTCGTTCTAAATGCTTAATCCCTATGTAGAAACGTTAGTTAAGCAAGAATATCGTATTTTTAAAAAAATCTAATGATAGGATTTTTCAGAAAATTGAAAAAACCGTAAAATGTCAAGAGTAAAGTGCCCTTATTTTAAACAATGTATCGTTCTAAATGCTTAATCCCTATGTAAAAAAGTTATTTAAGCAAGAATATGTTATTGAAAAAAATTAGAAAAATTTATTTTAGCCGTAAATCGAAAATAATGGGTCGAGCGAATCGGTCGATTGCGCCGAGACGCGCTATGATGCAACAGACGAGCGATTGGAACGCCCGAATATTTTCAAAGTCCCACCGTACCGATCAAGAGTAAAGTACCATTTTCCTACATTAGATTTCGTTCTAAATGCTTAATCCCTATGTAGAAACGTTAGTTAAGCAACAATATCGTATTTTTAAAAAAATCTAATGATAGGATTTTCCAGAAAATTGAAAAAACCGAAAAATGTCAAGAGTAAAGTGCCATTTTCTGACATTAGATTTCGTTCTAAATGCTTAATCCCTATGTAGAAACGTTAGTTAAGCAAGAATATCGTATTTTTAAAAAAATCTAATGATAGGATTTTTCAGAAAATTGAAAAAACCGTAAAATGTCAAGAGTAAAGTGCCCTTATTTTAAACATTATATCGTTCTAAATGCTTAATCCCTATGTAAAAAAGTTATTTAAGCAAGAATATGTTATTGAAAAAAATTAGAAAAATTTATTTTAGCCGTAAATCGAAAATAATGGGTCGAGCGAATCGGTCGATTGCGCCGAGACGCGCTATGATGCAACAGACGAGCGATTGGAACGCCCGAATATTTTCAAAGTCCCACCGTACCGATCAAGAGTAAAGTACCATTTTCCTACATTAGATTTCGTTCTAAATGCTTAATCCCTATGTAGAAACGTTAGTTAAGCAACAATATCGTATTTTTAAAAAAATCTAATGATAGGATTTTCCAGAAAATTGAAAAAACCGAAAAATGTCAAGAGTAAAGTGCCATTTTCTGACATTAGATTTCGTTCTAAATGCTTAATCCCTATGTAGAAACGTTAGTTAAGCAAGAATATCGTATTTTTAAAAAAATCTAATGATAGGATTTTCCAGAAAATTGAAAAAACCGTAAAATGTCAAGAGTAAAGTGCCCTTATTTTAAACATTATATCGTTCTAAATGCTTAATCCCTATGTAAAAAAGTTATCTAAGCAAGAATATGTTATTGAATAAAATGAGAAAAATTTATTTTAGCCGTAAATCGAAAATAATGGGTCGAGCGAATCGGTCGATTGCGCCGAGACGCGCTATGATGCAACAGACGAGCGATTGGAACGCCCGAATATTTTCAAAGTCCCAACGTACCGATCAAGAGTAAAGTACCATTTTCCTACATTAGATTTCGTTCTAAATGCTTAATCCCTATGTAGAAACGTTAGTTAAGCAAGAATATCGTATTTTTAAAAAAATCTAATGATAGGATTTTCCAGAAAATTGAAAAAACCGAAAAATGTCAGGAGTAAAGTGCCATTTTCTGACATTAGATTTCGTTCTAAATGCTTAATCCCTATGTAGAAACGTTAGTTAAGCAAGAATATCGTATTTTTAAAAAAATCTAATGATAGGATTTTCCAGAAAATTGAAAAAACCGTAAAATGTCAAGAGTAAAGTGCCCTTATTTTAAACAATGTATCGTTCTAAATGCTTAATCCCTATGTAAAAAAGTTATTTAAGCAAGAATATGTTATTGAAAAAAATTAGAAAAATTTATTTTAGCCGTAAATCGAAAATAATGGGTCGAGCGAATCGGTCGATTGCGCCGAGATGCGCTATGATGCAACAGACGAGCGATTGGAACGCCCGAATATTTTCAAAGTCCCAACGTACCGATCAAGAGTAAAGTACCATTTTCCTACATTAGATTTCGTTCTAAATGCTTAATCCCTATGTAGAAACGTTAGTTAAGCAAGAATATCGTATTTTTAAAAAAATCTAATGATAGGATTTTTCAGAAAATTGAAAAAACCGTAAAATGTCAAGAGTAAAGTGCCCTTATTTTAAACAATGTATCGTTCTAAATGCTTAATCCCTATGTAAAAAAGTTATTTAAGCAAGAATATGTTATTGAAAAAAATTAGAAAAATTTATTTTAGCCGTAAATCGAAAATAATGGGTCGAGCGAATCGGTCGATTGCGCCGAGACGCGCTATGATGCAACAGACGAGCGATTGGAACGCCCGAATATTTTCAAAGTCCCACCGTACCGATCAAGAGTAAAGTACCATTTTCCTACATTAGATTTCGTTCTAAATGCTTAATCCCTATGTAGAAACGTTAGTTAAGCAACAATATCGTATTTTTAAAAAAATCTAATGATAGGATTTTCCAGAAAATTGAAAAAACCGAAAAATGTCAAGAGTAAAGTGCCATTTTCTGACATTAGATTTCGTTCTAAATGCTTAATCCCTATGTAGAAACGTTAGTTAAGCAAGAATATCGTATTTTTAAAAAAATCTAATGATAGGATTTTTCAGAAAATTGAAAAAACCGTAAAATGTCAAGAGTAAAGTGCCCTTATTTTAAACATTATATCGTTCTAAATGCTTAATCCCTATGTAAAAAAGTTATTTAAGCAAGAATATGTTATTGAAAAAAATTAGAAAAATTTATTTTAGCCGTAAATCGAAAATAATGGGTCGAGCGAATCGGTCGATTGCGCCGAGACGCGCTATGATGCAACAGACGAGCGATTGGAACGCCCGAATATTTTCAAAGTCCCACCGTACCGATCAAGAGTAAAGTACCATTTTCCTACATTAGATTTCGTTCTAAATGCTTAATCCCTATGTAGAAACGTTAGTTAAGCAACAATATCGTATTTTTAAAAAAATCTAATGATAGGATTTTCCAGAAAATTGAAAAAACCGAAAAATGTCAAGAGTAAAGTGCCATTTTCTGACATTAGATTTCGTTCTAAATGCTTAATCCCTATGTAGAAACGTTAGTTAAGCAAGAATATCGTATTTTTAAAAAAATCTAATGATAGGATTTTTCAGAAAATTGAAAAAACCGTAAAATGTCAAGAGTAAAGTGCCCTTATTTTAAACATTATATCGTTCTAAATGCTTAATCCCTATGTAAAAAAGTTATCTAAGCAAGAATATGTTATTGAATAAAATGAGAAAAATTTATTTTAGCCGTAAATCGAAAATAATGGGTCGAGCGAATCGGTCGATTGCGCCGAGACGCGCTATGATGCAACAGACGAGCGATTGGAACGCCCGAATATTTTCAAAGTCCCAACGTACCGATCAAGAGTAAAGTACCATTTTCCTACATTAGATTTCGTTCTAAATGCTTAATCCCTATGTAGAAACGTTAGTTAAGCAAGAATATCGTATTTTTAAAAAAATCTAATGATAGGGTTTTCCAGAAAATTGAAAAAACCGAAAAATGTCAGGAGTAAAGTGCCATTTTCTGACATTAGATTTCGTTCTAAATGCTTAATCCCTATGTAGAAACGTGAGATAAGCAAGAATATCGTATTTTTAAAAAAATCTAATGATAGGATTTTTCAGAAAATTGAAAAAACCGTAAAATGTCAAGAGTAAAGTGCCCTTATTTTAAACAATGTATCGTTCTAAATGCTTAATCCCTATGTAAAAAAGTTATTTAAGCAAGAATATGTTATTGAAAAAAATTAGAAAAATTTATTTTAGCCGTAAATCGAAAATAATGGGTCGAGCGAATCGGTCGATTGCGCCGAGACGCGCTATGATGCAACAGACGAGCGATTGGAACGCCCGAATATTTTCAAAGTCCCACCGTACCGATCAAGAGTAAAGTACCATTTTCCTACATTAGATTTCGTTCTAAATGCTTAATCCCTATGTAGAAACGTTAGTTAAGCAACAATATCGTATTTTTAAAAAAATCTAATGATAGGATTTTCCAGAAAATTGAAAAAACCGAAAAATGTCAAGAGTAAAGTGCCATTTTCTGACATTAGATTTCGTTCTAAATGCTTAATCCCTATGTAGAAACGTTAGTTAAGCAAGAATATCGTATTTTTAAAAAAATCTAATGATAGGATTTTTCAGAAAATTGAAAAAACCGTAAAATGTCAAGAGTAAAGTGCCCTTATTTTAAACATTATATCGTTCTAAATGCTTAATCCCTATGTAAAAAAGTTATCTAAGCAAGAATATGTTATTGAATAAAATGAGAAAAATTTATTTTAGCCGTAAATCGAAAATAATGGGTCGAGCGAATCGGTCGATTGCGCCGAGACGCGCTATGATGCAACAGACGAGCGATAGGAACGCCCGAATATTTTCAAAGTCCCAACGTACCGATCAAGAGTAAAGTACCATTTTCCTACATTAGATTTCGTTCTAAATGCTTAATCCCTATGTAGAAACGTTAGTTAAGCAAGAATATCGTATTTTTAAAAAAATCTAATGATAGGATTTTCCAGAAAATTGAAAAAACCGAAAAATGTCAAGAGTAAAGTGCCATTTTCTGACATTAGATTTCGTTCTAAATGCTTAATCCCTATGTAGAAACGTTAGTTAAGCAAGAATATCGTATTTTTAAAAAAATCTAATGATAGGATTTTCCAGAAAATTGAAAAAACCGTAAAATGTCAAGAGTAAAGTGCCCTTATTTTAAACAATGTATCGTTCTAAATGCTTAATCCCTATGTAAAAAAGTTATTTAAGCAAGAATATGTTATTGAAAAAAATTAGAAAAATTTATTTTAGCCGTAAATCGAAAATAATGGGTCGAGCGAATCGGTCGATTGCGCCGAGACGCGCTATGATGCAACAGACGAGCGATTGGAACGCCCGAATATTTTCAAAGTCCCAACGTACCGATCAAGAGTAAAGTACCATTTTCCTACATTAGATTTCGTTCTAAATGCTTAATCCCTATGTAGAAACGTTAGTTAAGCAAGAATATCGTATTTTTAAAAAAATCTAATGATAGGATTTTTCAGAAAATTGAAAAAACCGTAAAATGTCAAGAGTAAAGTGCCATTTTCCTACATTAGATTTCGTTCTAAATGCTTAATCCCTATGTGGAAACGTCAGTTAAGCAAGAATATCGTATTTTTAAAAAAATCTAATGATAGGATTTTTCAGAAAATTGAAAAAACCGTAAAATGTCAAGAGTAAAGTGCCCTTATTTTAAACAATGTATCGTTCTAAATGCTTAATCCCTATGTAAAAAAGTTATTTAAGCAAGAATATGTTATTGAAAAAAATTAGAAAAATTTATTTTAGCCGTAAATCGAAAATAATGGGTCGAGCGAATCGGTCGATTGCGCCGAGACGCGCTATGATGCAACAGACGAGCGATTGGAACGCCCGAATATTTTCAAAGTCCCACCGTACCGATCAAGAGTAAAGTACCATTTTCCTACATTAGATTTCGTTCTAAATGCTTAATCCCTATGTAGAAACGTTAGTTAAGCAACAATATCGTATTTTTAAAAAAATCTAATGATAGGATTTTCCAGAAAATTGAAAAAACCGAAAAATGTCAAGAGTAAAGTGCCATTTTCTGACATTAGATTTCGTTCTAAATGCTTAATCCCTATGTAGAAACGTTAGTTAAGCAAGAATATCGTATTTTTAAAAAAATCTAATGATAGGATTTTTCAGAAAATTGAAAAAACCGTAAAATGTCAAGAGTAAAGTGCCCTTATTTTAAACAATGTATCGTTCTAAATGCTTAATCCCTATGTAAAAAAGTTATTTAAGCAAGAATATGTTATTGAAAAAAATTAGAAAAATTTATTTTAGCCGTAAATCGAAAATAATGGGGACACCGGAGCTGTTCAAAGCGCCGAGCGCGCCGCGTACGCCCGAATATTTTCCAAGTACCAACGTACCGATCAAGAGTAAAGTACCATTTTCCTACATTAGATTTCGTTCTAAATGCTTAATCCCTATGTAAAAACGTTAGTTAAGCAAGAATATCGTATTTTTAAAAAAATCTAATGATAGGATTTTTCAGAAAATTGAAAAAACCGTAAAATGTCAAGAGTAAAGTGCCCTTATTTTAAACAATGTATCGTTCTAAATGCTTAATCCCTATGTAAAAAAGTTATTTAAGCAAGAATATGTTATTGAAAAAAATTAGAAAAATTTATTTTAGCCGTAAATCGAAAATAATGGGGACACCGGAGCTGTTCAAAGCGCCGAGCGCGCCGCGTACGCCCGAATATTTTCTAAGTCCCAACGTACCGATCAAGAGTAAAGTACCATTTTCCTACATTAGATTTCGTTCTAAATGCTTAATCCCTATGTAGAAACGTCAGTTAAGCAAGAATATCGTATTTTTAAAAAAATCTAATGATAGGATTTTCCAGAAAATTGAAAAAACCGAAAAATGTCAAGAGTAAAGTGCCATTTTCTGACATTAGATTTCGTTCTAAATGCTTAATCCCTATGTAGAAACGTTAGATAAGCAAGAATATCGTATTTTTAAAAAAATCTAATGATAGGATTTTTCAGAAAATTGAAAAAACCGTAAAATGTCAAGAGTAAAGTGCCCTTATTTTAAACAATGTATCGTTCTAAATGCTTAATCCCTATGTAAAAAAGTTATTTAAGCAAGAATATGTTATTGAAAAAAATTAGAAAAATTTATTTTAGCCGTAAATCGAAAATAATGGGTCGAGCGAATCGGTCGATTGCGCCGAGACGCGCTATGATGCAACAGACGAGCGATTGGAACGCCCGAATATTTTCAAAGTCCCAACGTACCGATCAAGAGTAAAGTACCATTTTCCTACATTAGATTTCGTTCTAAATGCTTAATCCCTATGTAAAAACGTTAGTTAAGCAAGAATATCGTATTTTTAAAAAAATCTAATGATAGGATTTTTCAGAAAATTGAAAAAACCGTAAAATGTCAAGAGTAAAGTGCCCTTATTTTAAACAATGTATCGTTCTAAATGCTTAATCCCTATGTAAAAAAGTTATTTAAGCAAGAATATGTTATTGAAAAAAATTAGAAAAATTTATTTTAGCCGTAAATCGAAAATAATGGGGACACCGGAGCTGTTCAAAGCGCCGAGCGCGCCGCGTACGCCCGAATATTTTCTAAGTCCCAACGTACCGATCAAGAGTAAAGTACCATTTTCCTACATTAGTTTTCGTTCTAAATGCTTAATCCCTATGTAGAAACGTCAGTTAAGCAAGAATATCGTATTTTTAAAAAAATCTAATGATAGGATTTTCCAGAAAATTGAAAAAACCGAAAAATGTCAAGAGTAAAGTGCCATTTTCTGACATTAGATTTCGTTCTAAATGCTTAATCCCTATGTAGAAACGTTAGATAAGCAAGAATATCGTATTTTTAAAAAAATCTAATGATAGGATTTTTCAGAAAATTGAAAAAACCGTAAAATGTCAAGAGTAAAGTGCCCTTATTTTAAACAATGTATCGTTCTAAATGCTTAATCCCTATGTAAAAAAGTTATTTAAGCAAGAATATGTTATTGAAAAAAATTAGAAAAATTTATTTTAGCCGTAAATCGAAAATAATGGGTCGAGCGAATCGGTCGATTGCGCCGAGACGCGCTATGATGCAACAGACGAGCGATTGGAACGCCCGAATATTTTCAAAGTCCCAACGTACCGATCAAGAGTAAAGTACCATTTTCCTACATTAGATTTCGTTCTAAATGCTTAATCCCTATGTAAAAACGTTAGTTAAGCAAGAATATCGTATTTTTAAAAAAATCTAATGATAGGATTTTCCAGAAAATTGAAAAAACCGAAAAATGTCAAGAGTAAAGTGCCATTTTCCTACATTAGATTTCGTTCTAAATGCTTAATCCCTATGTAGAAACGTTAGATAAGCAAGAATATCGTATTTTTAAAAAAATCTAATGATAGGATTTTCCAGAAAATTGAAAAAACCGTAAAATGTCAAGAGTAAAGTGCCCTTATTTTAAACAATGTATCGTTCTAATTGCTTAATCCCTATGTAAAAAAGTTATTTAAGCAAGAATATGTTATTGAAAAAAATTAGAAAAATTTATTTTAGCCGTAAATCGAAAATAATGGGGACACCGGAGCTGTTCAAAGCGCCGAGCGCGCCGCGTACGCCCGAATATTTTCTAAGTACCAACGTACCGATCAAGAGTAAAGTACCATTTTCCTACATTAGATTTCGTTCTAAATGCTTAATCCCTATGTAAAAACGTTAGTTAAGCAAGAATATCGTATTTTTAAAAAAATCTAATGATAGGATTTTTCAGAAAATTGAAAAAACCGTAAAATGTCAAGAGTAAAGTGCCCTTATTTTAAACAATGTATCGTTCTAAATGCTTAATCCCTATGTAAAAAAGTTATTTAAGCAAGAATATGTTATTGAAAAAAATTAGAAAAATTTATTTTAGCCGTAAATCGAAAATAATGGGGACACCGGAGCTGTTCAAAGCGCCGAGCGCGCCGCGTACGCCCGAATATTTTCTAAGTCCCAACGTACCGATCAAGAGTAAAGTACCATTTTCCTACATTAGATTTCGTTCTAAATGCTTAATCCCTATGTAGAAACGTTAGTTAAGCAAGAATATCGTATTTTTAAAAAAATCTAATGATAGGATTTTTCAGAAAATTGAAAAAACCGTAAAATGTCAAGAGTAAAGTGCCCTTATTTTAAACAATGTATCGTTCTAAATGCTTAATCCCTATGTAAAAAAGTTATTTAAGCAAGAATATGTTATTGAAAAAAATTAGAAAAATTTATTTTAGCCGTAAATCGAAAATAATGGGTCGAGCGAATCGGTCGATTGCGCCGAGACGCGCTATGATGCAACAGACGAGCGATTGGAACGCCCGAATATTTTCAAAGTCCCACCGTACCGATCAAGAGTAAAGTACCATTTTCCTACATTAGATTTCGTTCTAAATGCTTAATCCCTATGTAGAAACGTTAGTTAAGCAACAATATCGTATTTTTAAAAAAATCTAATGATAGGATTTTCCAGAAAATTGAAAAAACCGAAAAATGTCAAGAGTAAAGTGCCATTTTCTGACATTAGATTTCGTTCTAAATGCTTAATCCCTATGTAGAAACGTTAGTTAAGCAAGAATATCGTATTTTTAAAAAAATCTAATGATAGGATTTTTCAGAAAATTGAAAAAACCGTAAAATGTCAAGAGTAAAGTGCCCTTATTTTAAACATTATATCGTTCTAAATGCTTAATCCCTATGTAAAAAAGTTATTTAAGCAAGAATATGTTATTGAAAAAAATTAGAAAAATTTATTTTAGCCGTAAATCGAAAATAATGGGTCGAGCGAATCGGTCGATTGCGCCGAGACGCGCTATGATGCAACAGACGAGCGATTGGAACGCCCGAATATTTTCAAAGTCCCACCGTACCGATCAAGAGTAAAGTACCATTTTCCTACATTAGATTTCGTTCTAAATGCTTAATCCCTATGTAGAAACGTTAGTTAAGCAACAATATCGTATTTTTAAAAAAATCTAATGATAGGATTTTCCAGAAAATTGAAAAAACCGAAAAATGTCAAGAGTAAAGTGCCATTTTCTGACATTAGATTTCGTTCTAAATGCTTAATCCCTATGTAGAAACGTTAGTTAAGCAAGAATATCGTATTTTTAAAAAAATCTAATGATAGGATTTTTCAGAAAATTGAAAAAACCGTAAAATGTCAAGAGTAAAGTGCCCTTATTTTAAACATTATATCGTTCTAAATGCTTAATCCCTATGTAAAAAAGTTATCTAAGCAAGAATATGTTATTGAATAAAATGAGAAAAATTTATTTTAGCCGTAAATCGAAAATAATGGGTCGAGCGAATCGGTCGATTGCGCCGAGACGCGCTATGATGCAACAGACGAGCGATTGGAACGCCCGAATATTTTCAAAGTCCCAACGTACCGATCAAGAGTAAAGTACCATTTTCCTACATTAGATTTCGTTCTAAATGCTTAATCCCTATGTAGAAACGTTAGTTAAGCAAGAATATCGTATTTTTAAAAAAATCTAATGATAGGATTTTCCAGAAAATTGAAAAAACCGAAAAATGTCAAGAGTAAAGTGCCATTTTCTGACATTAGATTTCGTTCTAAATGCTTAATCCCTATGTAGAAACGTTAGTTAAGCAAGAATATCGTATTTTTAAAAAAATCTAATGATAGGATTTTCCAGAAAATTGAAAAAACCGTAAAATGTCAAGAGTAAAGTGCCCTTATTTTAAACAATGTATCGTTCTAAATGCTTAATCCCTATGTAAAAAAGTTATTTAAGCAAGAATATGTTATTGAAAAAAATTAGAAAAATTTATTTTAGCCGTAAATCGAAAATAATGGGTCGAGCGAATCGGTCGATTGCGCCGTGACGCGCTATGATGCAACAGACGAGCGATTGGAACGCCCGAATATTTTCAAAGTCCCAACGTACCGATCAAGAGTAAAGTACCATTTTCCTACATTAGATTTCGTTCTAAATGCTTAATCCCTATGTAGAAACGTTAGTTAAGCAAGAATATCGTATTTTTAAAAAAATCTAATGATAGGATTTTTCAGAAAATTGAAAAAACCGTAAAATGTCAAGAGTAAAGTGCCCTTATTTTAAACAATGTATCGTTCTAAATGCTTAATCCCTATGTAAAAAAGTTATTTAAGCAAGAATATGTTATTGAAAAAAATTAGAAAAATTTATTTTAGCCGTAAATCGAAAATAATGGGTCGAGCGAATCGGTCGATTGCGCCGAGACGCGCTATGATGCAACAGACGAGCGATTGGAACGCCCGAATATTTTCAAAGTCCCAACGTACCGATCAAGAGTAAAGTACCATTTTCCTACATTAGATTTCGTTCTAAATGCTTAATCCCTATGTAGAAACGTCAGTTAAGCAAGAATATCGTATTTTTAAAAAAATCTAATGATAGGATTTTCCAGAAAATTGAAAAAACCGAAAAATGTCAAGAGTAAAGTGCCATTTTCTGACATTAGATTTCGTTCTAAATGCTTAATCCCTATGTAGAAACGTTAGATAAGCAAGAATATCGTATTTTTAAAAAAATCTAATGATAGGATTTTTCAGAAAATTGAAAAAACCGTAAAATGTCAAGAGTAAAGTGCCCTTATTTTAAACAATGTATCGTTCTAAATGCTTAATCCCTATGTAAAAAAGTTATTTAAGCAAGAATATGTTATTGAAAAAAATTAGAAAAATTTATTTTAGCCGTAAATCGAAAATAATGGGTCGAGCGAATCGGTCGATTGCGCCGAGACGCGCTATGATGCAACAGACGAGCGATTGGAACGCCCGAATATTTTCAAAGTCCCACCGTACCGATCAAGAGTAAAGTACCATTTTCCTACATTAGATTTCGTTCTAAATGCTTAATCCCTATGTAGAAACGTCAGTTAAGCAAGAATATCGTATTTTTAAAAAAATCTAATGATAGGATTTTCCAGAAAATTGAAAAAACCGAAAAATGTCAAGAGTAAAGTGCCATTTTCTGACATTAGATTTCGTTCTAAATGCTTAATCCCTATGTAGAAACGTTAGATAAGCAAGAATATCGTATTTTTAAAAAAATCTAATGATAGGATTTTTCAGAAAATTGAAAAAACCGTAAAATGTCAAGAGTAAAGTGCCCTTATTTTAAACAATGTATCGTTCTAAATGCTTAATCCCTATGTAAAAAAGTTATTTAAGCAAGAATATGTTATTGAAAAAAATTAGAAAAATTTATTTTAGCCGTAAATCGAAAATAATGGGTCGAGCGAATCGGTCGATTGCGCCGAGACGCGCTATGATGCAACAGACGAGCGATTGGAACGCCCGAATATTTTCAAAGTCCCAACGTACCGATCAAGAGTAAAGTACCATTTTCCTACATTAGATTTCGTTCTAAATGCTTAATCCCTATGTAGAAACGTTAGTTAAGCAAGAATATCGTATTTTTAAAAAAATCTAATGATAGGATTTTTCAGAAAATTGAAAAAACCGTAAAATGTCAAGAGTAAAGTGCCCTTATTTTAAACAATGTATCGTTCTAAATGCTTAATCCCTATGTAAAAAAGTTATTTAAGCAAGAATATGTTATTGAAAAAAATTAGAAAAATTTATTTTAGCCGTAAATCGAAAATAATGGGTCGAGCGAATCGGTCGATTGCGCCGAGACGCGCTATGATGCAACAGACGAGCGATTGGAACGCCCGAATATTTTCAAAGTCCCACCGTACCGATCAAGAGTAAAGTACCATTTTCCTACATTAGATTTCGTTCTAAATGCTTAATCCCTATGTAGAAACGTTAGTTAAGCAACAATATCGTATTTTTAAAAAAATCTAATGATAGGATTTTCCAGAAAATTGAAAAAACCGAAAAATGTCAAGAGTAAAGTGCCATTTTCTGACATTAGATTTCGTTCTAAATGCTTAATCCCTATGTAGAAACGTTAGTTAAGCAAGAATATCGTATTTTTAAAAAAATCTAATGATAGGATTTTTCAGAAAATTGAAAAAACCGTAAAATGTCAAGAGTAAAGTGCCCTTATTTTAAACATTATATCGTTCTAATTGCTTAATCCCTATGTAAAAAAGTTATTTAAGCAAGAATATGTTATTGAAAAAAATTAGAAAAATTTATTTTAGCCGTAAATCGAAAATAATGGGTCGAGCGAATCGGTCGATTGCGCCGAGACGCGCTATGATGCAACAGACGAGCGATTGGAACGCCCGAATATTTTCAAAGTCCCACCGTACCGATCAAGAGTAAAGTACCATTTTCCTACATTAGATTTCGTTCTAAATGCTTAATCCCTATGTAGAAACGTTAGTTAAGCAACAATATCGTATTTTTAAAAAAATCTAATGATAGGATTTTCCAGAAAATTGAAAAAACCGAAAAATGTCAAGAGTAAAGTGCCATTTTCTGACATTAGATTTCGTTCTAAATGCTTAATCCCTATGTAGAAACGTTAGTTAAGCAAGAATATCGTATTTTTAAAAAAATCTAATGATAGGATTTTCCAGAAAATTGAAAAAACCGAAAAATGTCAAGAGTAAAGTGCCATTTTCTGACATTAGATTTCGTTCTAAATGCTTAATCCCTATGTAGAAACGTTAGATAAGCAAGAATATCGTATTTTTAAAAAAATCTAATGATAGGATTTTTCAGAAAATTGAAAAAACCGTAAAATGTCAAGAGTAAAGTGCCCTTATTTTAAACAATGTATCGTTCTAAATGCTTAATCCCTATGTAAAAAAGTTATTTAAGCAAGAATATGTTATTGAAAAAAATTAGAAAAATTTATTTTAGCCGTAAATCGAAAATAATGGGTCGAGCGAATCGGTCGATTGCGCCGAGACGCGCTATGATGCAACAGACGAGCGATTGGAACGCCCGAATATTTTCAAAGTCCCACCGTACCGATCAAGAGTAAAGTACCATTTTCCTACATTAGATTTCGTTCTAAATGCTTAATCCCTATGTAGAAACGTTAGTTAAGCAACAATATCGTATTTTTAAAAAAATCTAATGATAGGATTTTCCAGAAAATTGAAAAAACCGAAAAATGTCAAGAGTAAAGTGCCATTTTCTGACATTAGATTTCGTTCTAAATGCTTAATCCCTATGTAAAAACGTTAGTTAAGCAAGAATATCGTATTTTTAAAAAAATCTAATGATAGGATTTTCCAGAAAATTGAAAAAACCGAAAAATGTCAAGAGTAAAGTGCCATTTTCCTACATTAGATTTCGTTCTAAATGCTTAATCCCTATGTAGAAACGTTAGATAAGCAAGAATATCGTATTTTTAAAAAAATCTAATGATAGGATTTTCCAGAAAATTGAAAAAACCGTAAAATGTCAAGAGTAAAGTGCCCTTATTTTAAACAATGTATCGTTCTAAATGCTTAATCCCTATGTAAAAAAGTTATTTAAGCAAGAATATGTTATTGAAAAAAATTAGAAAAATTTATTTTAGCCGTAAATCGAAAATAATGGGGACACCGGAGCTGTTCAAAGCGCCGAGCGCGCCGCGTACGCCCGAATATTTTCCAAGTACCAACGTACCGATCAAGAGTAAAGTACCATTTTCCTACATTAGATTTCGTTCTAAATGCTTAATCCCTATGTAAAAACGTTAGTTAAGCAAGAATATCGTATTTTTAAAAAAATCTAATGATAGGATTTTTCAGAAAATTGAAAAAACCGTAAAATGTCAAGAGTAAAGTGCCCTTATTTTAAACAATGTATCGTTCTAAATGCTTAATCCCTATGTAAAAAAGTTATTTAAGCAAGAATATGTTATTGAAAAAAATTAGAAAAATTTATTTTAGCCGTAAATCGAAAATAATGGGGACACCGGAGCTGTTCAAAGCGCCGAGCGCGCCGCGTACGCCCGAATATTTTCTAAGTCCCAACGTACCGATCAAGAGTAAAGTACCATTTTCCTACATTAGATTTCGTTCTAAATGCTTAATCCCTATGTAGAAACGTCAGTTAAGCAAGAATATCGTATTTTTAAAAAAATCTAATGATAGGATTTTCCAGAAAATTGAAAATACCGAAAAATGTCAAGAGTAAAGTGCCATTTTCTGACATTAGATTTCGTTCTAAATGCTTAATCCCTATGTAGAAACGTTAGATAAGCAAGAATATCGTATTTTTAAAAAAATCTAATGATAGGATTTTTCAGAAAATTGAAAAAACCGTAAAATGTCAAGAGTAAAGTGCCCTTATTTTAAACAATGTATCGTTCTAAATGCTTAATCCCTATGTAAAAAAGTTATTTAAGCAAGAATATGTTATTGAAAAAAATTAGAAAAATTTATTTTGGCCGTAAATCGAAAATAATGGGTCGAGCGAATCGGTCGATTGCGCCGAGACGCGCTATGATGCAACAGACGAGCGATTGGAACGCCCGAATATTTTCAAAGTCCCAACGTACCGATCAAGAGTAAAGTACCATTTTCCTACATTAGATTTCGTTCTAAATGCTTAATCCCTATGTAAAAACGTTAGTTAAGCAAGAATATCGTATTTTTAAAAAAATCTAATGATAGGATTTTTCAGAAAATTGAAAAAACCGTAAAATGTCAAGAGTAAAGTGCCCTTATTTTAAACAATGTATCGTTCTAAATGCTTAATCCCTATGTAAAAAAGTTATTTAAGCAAGAATATGTTATTGAAAAAAATTAGAAAAATTTATTTTAGCCGTAAATCGAAAATAATGGGGACACCGGAGCTGTTCAAAGCGCCGAGCGCGCCGCGTACGCCCGAATATTTTCTAAGTCCCAACGTACCGATCAAGAGTAAAGTACCATTTTCCTACATTAGTTTTCGTTCTAAATGCTTAATCCCTATGTAGAAACGTCAGTTAAGCAAGAATATCGTATTTTTAAAAAAATCTAATGATAGGATTTTCCAGAAAATTGAAAAAACCGAAAAATGTCAAGAGTAAAGTGCCATTTTCTGACATTAGATTTCGTTCTAAATGCTTAATCCCTATGTAGAAACGTTAGATAAGCAAGAATATCGTATTTTTAAAAAAATCTAATGATAGGATTTTTCAGAAAATTGAAAAAACCGTAAAATGTCAAGAGTAAAGTGCCCTTATTTTAAACAATGTATCGTTCTAAATGCTTAATCCCTATGTAAAAAAGTTATTTAAGCAAGAATATGTTATTGAAAAAAATTAGAAAAATTTATTTTAGCCGTAAATCGAAAATAATGGGTCGAGCGAATCGGTCGATTGCGCCGAGACGCGCTATGATGCAACAGACGAGCGATTGGAACGCCCGAATATTTTCAAAGTCCCAACGTACCGATCAAGAGTAAAGTACCATTTTCCTACATTAGATTTCGTTCTAAATGCTTAATCCCTATGTAAAAACGTTAGTTAAGCAAGAATATCGTATTTTTAAAAAAATCTAATGATAGGATTTTCCAGAAAATTGAAAAAACCGAAAAATGTCAAGAGTAAAGTGCCATTTTCCTACATTAGATTTCGTTCTAAATGCTTAATCCCTATGTAGAAACGTTAGATAAGCAAGAATATCGTATTTTTAAAAAAATCTAATGATAGGATTTTCCAGAAAATTGAAAAAACCGTAAAATGTCAAGAGTAAAGTGCCCTTATTTTAAACAATGTATCGTTCTAAATGCTTAATCCCTATGTAAAAAAGTTATTTAAGCAAGAATATGTTATTGAAAAAAATTAGAAAAATTTATTTTAGCCGTAAATCGAAAATAATGGGGACACCGGAGCTGTTCAAAGCGCCGAGCGCGCCGCGTACGCCCGAATATTTTCTAAGTACCAACGTACCGATCAAGAGTAAAGTACCATTTTCCTACATTAGATTTCGTTCTAAATGCTTAATCCCTATGTAAAAACGTTAGTTAAGCAAGAATATCGTATTTTTAAAAAAATCTAATGATAGGATTTTTCAGAAAATTGAAAAAACCGTAAAATGTCAAGAGTAAAGTGCCCTTATTTTAAACAATGTATCGTTCTAAATGCTTAATCCCTATGTAAAAAAGTTATTTAAGCAAGAATATGTTATTGAAAAAAATTAGAAAAATTTATTTTAGCCGTAAATCGAAAATAATGGGGACACCGGAGCTGTTCAAAGCGCCGAGCGCGCCGCGTACGCCCGAATATTTTCTAAGTCCCAACGTACCGATCAAGAGTAAAGTACCATTTTCCTACATTAGATTTCGTTCTAAATGCTTAATCCCTATGTAGAAACGTTAGTTAAGCAAGAATATCGTATTTTTAAAAAAATCTAATGATAGGATTTTTCAGAAAATTGAAAAAACCGTAAAATGTCAAGAGTAAAGTGCCCTTATTTTAAACAATGTATCGTTCTAAATGCTTAATCCCTATGTAAAAAAGTTATTTAAGCAAGAATATGTTATTGAAAAAAATTAGAAAAATTTATTTTAGCCGTAAATCGAAAATAATGGGTCGAGCGAATCGGTCGATTGCGCCGAGACGCGCTATGATGCAACAGACGAGCGATTGGAACGCCCGAATATTTTCAAAGTCCCACCGTACCGATCAAGAGTAAAGTACCATTTTCCTACATTAGATTTCGTTCTAAATGCTTAATCCCTATGTAGAAACGTTAGTTAAGCAACAATATCGTATTTTTAAAAAAATCTAATGATAGGATTTTCCAGAAAATTGAAAAAACCGAAAAATGTCAAGAGTAAAGTGCCATTTTCTGACATTAGATTTCGTTCTAAATGCTTAATCCCTATGTAGAAACGTTAGTTAAGCAAGAATATCGTATTTTTAAAAAAATCTAATGATAGGATTTTTCAGAAAATTGAAAAAACCGTAAAATGTCAAGAGTAAAGTGCCCTTATTTTAAACATTATATCGTTCTAAATGCTTAATCCCTATGTAAAAAAGTTATTTAAGCAAGAATATGTTATTGAAAAAAATTAGAAAAATTTATTTTAGCCGTAAATCGAAAATAATGGGTCGAGCGAATCGGTCGATTGCGCCGAGACGCGCTATGATGCAACAGACGAGCGATTGGAACGCCCGAATATTTTCAAAGTCCCACCGTACCGATCAAGAGTAAAGTACCATTTTCCTACATTAGATTTCGTTCTAAATGCTTAATCCCTATGTAGAAACGTTAGTTAAGCAACAATATCGTATTTTTAAAAAAATCTAATGATAGGATTTTCCAGAAAATTGAAAAAACCGAAAAATGTCAAGAGTAAAGTGCCATTTTCTGACATTAGATTTCGTTCTAAATGCTTAATCCCTATGTAGAAACGTTAGTTAAGCAAGAATATCGTATTTTTAAAAAAATCTAATGATAGGATTTTTCAGAAAATTGAAAAAACCGTAAAATGTCAAGAGTAAAGTGCCCTTATTTTAAACATTATATCGTTCTAAATGCTTAATCCCTATGTAAAAAAGTTATCTAAGCAAGAATATGTTATTGAATAAAATGAGAAAAATTTATTTTAGCCGTAAATCGAAAATAATGGGTCGAGCGAATCGGTCGATTGCGCCGAGACGCGCTATGATGCAACAGACGAGCGATTGGAACGCCCGAATATTTTCAAAGTCCCAACGTACCGATCAAGAGTAAAGTACCATTTTCCTACATTAGATTTCGTTCTAAATGCTTAATCCCTATGTAGAAACGTTAGTTAAGCAAGAATATCGTATTTTTAAAAAAATCTAATGATAGGATTTTCCAGAAAATTGAAAAAACCGAAAAATGTCAAGAGTAAAGTGCCATTTTCTGACATTAGATTTCGTTCTAAATGCTTAATCCCTATGTAGAAACGTTAGTTAAGCAAGAATATCGTATTTTTAAAAAAATCTAATGATAGGATTTTCCAGAAAATTGAAAAAACCGTAAAATGTCAAGAGTAAAGTGCCCTTATTTTAAACAATGTATCGTTCTAAATGCTTAATCCCTATGTAAAAAAGTTATTTAAGCAAGAATATGTTATTGAAAAAAATTAGAAAAATTTATTTTAGCCGTAAATCGAAAATAATGGGTCGAGCGAATCGGTCGATTGCGCCGTGACGCGCTATGATGCAACAGACGAGCGATTGGAACGCCCGAATATTTTCAAAGTCCCAACGTACCGATCAAGAGTAAAGTACCATTTTCCTACATTAGATTTCGTTCTAAATGCTTAATCCCTATGTAGAAACGTTAGTTAAGCAAGAATATCGTATTTTTAAAAAAATCTAATGATAGGATTTTTCAGAAAATTGAAAAAACCGTAAAATGTCAAGAGTAAAGTGCCCTTATTTTAAACAATGTATCGTTCTAAATGCTTAATCCCTATGTAAAAAAGTTATTTAAGCAAGAATATGTTATTGAAAAAAATTAGAAAAATTTATTTTAGCCGTAAATCGAAAATAATGGGTCGAGCGAATCGGTCGATTGCGCCGAGACGCGCTATGATGCAACAGACGAGCGATTGGAACGCCCGAATATTTTCAAAGTCCCAACGTACCGATCAAGAGTAAAGTACCATTTTCCTACATTAGATTTCGTTCTAAATGCTTAATCCCTATGTAGAAACGTCAGTTAAGCAAGAATATCGTATTTTTAAAAAAATCTAATGATAGGATTTTCCAGAAAATTGAAAAAACCGAAAAATGTCAAGAGTAAAGTGCCATTTTCTGACATTAGATTTCGTTCTAAATGCTTAATCCCTATGTAGAAACGTTAGATAAGCAAGAATATCGTATTTTTAAAAAAATCTAATGATAGGATTTTTCAGAAAATTGAAAAAACCGTAAAATGTCAAGAGTAAAGTGCCCTTATTTTAAACAATGTATCGTTCTAAATGCTTAATCCCTATGTAAAAAAGTTATTTAAGCAAGAATATGTTATTGAAAAAAATTAGAAAAATTTATTTTAGCCGTAAATCGAAAATAATGGGTCGAGCGAATCGGTCGATTGCGCCGAGACGCGCTATGATGCAACAGACGAGCGATTGGAACGCCCGAATATTTTCAAAGTCCCACCGTACCGATCAAGAGTAAAGTACCATTTTCCTACATTAGATTTCGTTCTAAATGCTTAATCCCTATGTAGAAACGTCAGTTAAGCAAGAATATCGTATTTTTAAAAAAATCTAATGATAGGATTTTCCAGAAAATTGAAAAAACCGAAAAATGTCAAGAGTAAAGTGCCATTTTCTGACATTAGATTTCGTTCTAAATGCTTAATCCCTATGTAGAAACGTTAGATAAGCAAGAATATCGTATTTTTAAAAAAATCTAATGATAGGATTTTTCAGAAAATTGAAAAAACCGTAAAATGTCAAGAGTAAAGTGCCCTTATTTTAAACAATGTATCGTTCTAAATGCTTAATCCCTATGTAAAAAAGTTATTTAAGCAAGAATATGTTATTGAAAAAAATTAGAAAAATTTATTTTAGCCGTAAATCGAAAATAATGGGTCGAGCGAATCGGTCGATTGCGCCGAGACGCGCTATGATGCAACAGACGAGCGATTGGAACGCCCGAATATTTTCAAAGTCCCAACGTACCGATCAAGAGTAAAGTACCATTTTCCTACATTAGATTTCGTTCTAAATGCTTAATCCCTATGTAGAAACGTTAGTTAAGCAAGAATATCGTATTTTTAAAAAAATCTAATGATAGGATTTTCCAGAAAATTGAAAAAACCGAAAAATGTCAAGAGTAAAGTGCCATTTTCTGACATTAGATTTCGTTCTAAATGCTTAATCCCTATGTAGAAACGTTAGTTAAGCAAGAATATCGTATTTTTAAAAAAATCTAATGATAGGATTTTCCAGAAAATTGAAAAAACCGTAAAATGTCAAGAGTAAAGTGCCCTTATTTTAAACAATGTATCGTTCTAAATGCTTAATCCCTATGTAAAAAAGTTATTTAAGCAAGAATATGTTATTGAAAAAAATTAGAAAAATTTATTTTAGCCGTAAATCGAAAATAATGGGTCGAGCGAATCGGTCGATTGCGCCGAGACGCGCTATGATGCAACAGACGAGCGATTGGAACGCCCGAATATTTTCAAAGTCCCAACGTACCGATCAAGAGTAAAGTACCATTTTCCTACATTAGATTTCGTTCTAAATGCTTAATCCCTATGTAGAAACGTTAGTTAAGCAAGAATATCGTATTTTTAAAAAAATCTAATGATAGGATTTTTCAGAAAATTGAAAAAACCGTAAAATGTCAAGAGTAAAGTGCCCTTATTTTAAACAATGTATCGTTCTAAATGCTTAATCCCTATGTAAAAAAGTTATTTAAGCAAGAATATGTTATTGAAAAAAATTAGAAAAATTTATTTTAGCCGTAAATCGAAAATAATGGGTCGAGCGAATCGGTCGATTGCGCCGAGACGCGCTATGATGCAACAGACGAGCGATTGGAACGCCCGAATATTTTCAAAGTCCCACCGTACCGATCAAGAGTAAAGTACCATTTTCCTACATTAGATTTCGTTCTAAATGCTTAATCCCTATGTAGAAACGTTAGTTAAGCAACAATATCGTATTTTTAAAAAAATCTAATGATAGGATTTTCCAGAAAATTGAAAAAACCGAAAAATGTCAAGAGTAAAGTGCCATTTTCTGACATTAGATTTCGTTCTAAATGCTTAATCCCTATGTAGAAACGTTAGTTAAGCAAGAATATCGTATTTTTAAAAAAATCTAATGATAGGATTTTCCAGAAAATTGAAAAAACCGAAAAATGTCAAGAGTAAAGTGCCATTTTCTGACATTAGATTTCGTTCTAAATGCTTAATCCCTATGTAGAAACGTTAGTTAAGCAAGAATATCGTATTTTTAAAAAAATCTAATGATAGGATTTTCCAGAAAATTGAAAAAACCGTAAAATGTCAAGAGTAAAGTGCCCTTATTTTAAACAATGTATCGTTCTAAATGCTTAATCCCTATGTAAAAAAGTTATTTAAGCAAGAATATGTTATTGAAAAAAATTAGAAAAATTTATTTTAGCCGTAAATCGAAAATAATGGGTCGAGCGAATCGGTCGATTGCGCCGAGACGCGCTATGATGCAACAGACGAGCGATTGGAACGCCCGAATATTTTCAAAGTCCCAACGTACCGATCAAGAGTAAAGTACCATTTTCCTACATTAGATTTCGTTCTAAATGCTTAATCCCTATGTAGAAACGTTAGTTAAGCAAGAATATCGTATTTTTAAAAAAATCTAATGATAGGATTTTTCAGAAAATTGAAAAAACCGTAAAATGTCAAGAGTAAAGTGCCCTTATTTTAAACAATGTATCGTTCTAAATGCTTAATCCCTATGTAAAAAAGTTATTTAAGCAAGAATATGTTATTGAAAAAAATTAGAAAAATTTATTTTAGCCGTAAATCGAAAATAATGGGTCGAGCGAATCGGTCGATTGCGCCGAGACGCGCTATGATGCAACAGACGAGCGATTGGAACGCCCGAATATTTTCAAAGTCCCACCGTACCGATCAAGAGTAAAGTACCATTTTCCTACATTAGATTTCGTTCTAAATGCTTAATCCCTATGTAGAAACGTTAGTTAAGCAACAATATCGTATTTTTAAAAAAATCTAATGATAGGATTTTCCAGAAAATTGAAAAAACCGAAAAATGTCAAGAGTAAAGTGCCATTTTCTGACATTAGATTTCGTTCTAAATGCTTAATCCCTATGTAGAAACGTTAGTTAAGCAAGAATATCGTATTTTTAAAAAAATCTAATGATAGGATTTTTCAGAAAATTGAAAAAACCGTAAAATGTCAAGAGTAAAGTGCCCTTATTTTAAACATTATATCGTTCTAAATGCTTAATCCCTATGTAAAAAAGTTATTTAAGCAAGAATATGTTATTGAAAAAAATTAGAAAAATTTATTTTAGCCGTAAATCGAAAATAATGGGTCGAGCGAATCGGTCGATTGCGCCGAGACGCGCTATGATGCAACAGACGAGCGATTGGAACGCCCGAATATTTTCAAAGTCCCACCGTACCGATCAAGAGTAAAGTACCATTTTCCTACATTAGATTTCGTTCTAAATGCTTAATCCCTATGTAGAAACGTTAGTTAAGCAACAATATCGTATTTTTAAAAAAATCTAATGATAGGATTTTCCAGAAAATTGAAAAAACCGAAAAATGTCAAGAGTAAAGTGCCATTTTCTGACATTAGATTTCGTTCTAAATGCTTAATCCCTATGTAGAAACGTTAGTTAAGCAAGAATATCGTATTTTTAAAAAAATCTAATGATAGGATTTTCCAGAAAATTGAAAAAACCGAAAAATGTCAAGAGTAAAGTGCCATTTTCTGACATTAGATTTCGTTCTAAATGCTTAATCCCTATGTAGAAACGTTAGATAAGCAAGAATATCGTATTTTTAAAAAAATCTAATGATAGCATTTTTCAGAAAATTGAAAAAACCGTAAAATGTCAAGAGTAAAGTGCCCTTATTTTAAACAATGTATCGTTCTAAATGCTTAATCCCTATGTAAAAAAGTTATTTAAGCAAGAATATGTTATTGAAAAAAATTAGAAAAATTTATTTTAGCCGTAAATCGAAAATAATGGGTCGAGCGAATCGGTCGATTGCGCCGAGACGCGCTATGATGCAACAGACGAGCGATTGGAACGCCCGAATATTTTCAAAGTCCCAACGTACCGATCAAGAGTAAAGTACCATTTTCCTACATTAGATTTCGTTCTAAATGCTTAATCCCTATGTAGAAACGTTAGTTAAGCAAGAATATCGTATTTTTAAAAAAATCTAATGATAGGATTTTCCAGAAAATTGAAAAAACCGAAAAATGTCAAGAGTAAAGTGCCATTTTCTGACATTAGATTTCGTTCTAAATGCTTAATCCCTATGTAGAAACGTTAGTTAAGCAAGAATATCGTATTTTTAAAAAAATCTAATGATAGGATTTTCCAGAAAATTGAAAAAACCGTAAAATGTCAAGAGTAAAGTGCCCTTATTTTAAACAATGTATCGTTCTAAATGCTTAATCCCTATGTAAAAAAGTTATTTAAGCAAGAATATGTTATTGAAAAAAATTAGAAAAATTTATTTTAGCCGTAAATCGAAAATAATGGGTCGAGCGAATCGGTCGATTGCGCCGAGACGCGCTATGATGCAACAGACGAGCGATTGGAACGCCCGAATATTTTCAAAGTCCCAACGTACCGATCAAGAGTAAAGTACCATTTTCCTACATTAGATTTCGTTCTAAATGCTTAATCCCTATGTAGAAACGTTAGTTAAGCAAGAATATCGTATTTTTAAAAAAATCTAATGATAGGATTTTTCAGAAAATTGAAAAAACCGTAAAATGTCAAGAGTAAAGTGCCCTTATTTTAAACAATGTATCGTTCTAAATGCTTAATCCCTATGTAAAAAAGTTATTTAAGCAAGAATATGTTATTGAAAAAAATTAGAAAAATTTATTTTAGCCGTAAATCGAAAATAATGGGTCGAGCGAATCGGTCGATTGCGCCGAGACGCGCTATGATGCAACAGACGAGCGATTGGAACGCCCGAATATTTTCAAAGTCCCACCGTACCGATCAAGAGTAAAGTACCATTTTCCTACATTAGATTTCGTTCTAAATGCTTAATCCCTATGTAGAAACGTTAGTTAAGCAAGAATATCGTATTTTTAAAAAAATCTAATGATAGGATTTTCCAGAAAATTGAAAAAACCGAAAAATGTCAAGAGTAAAGTGCCATTTTCTGACATTAGATTTCGTTCTAAATGCTTAATCCCTATGTAGAAACGTTAGTTAAGCAAGAATATCGTATTTTTAAAAAAATCTAATGATAGGATTTTTCAGAAAATTGAAAAAACCGTAAAATGTCAAGAGTAAAGTGCCCTTATTTTAAACATTATATCGTTCTAAATGCTTAATCCCTATGTAAAAAAGTTATTTAAGCAAGAATATGTTATTGAAAAAAATTAGAAAAATTTATTTTAGCCGTAAATCGAAAATAATGGGTCGAGCGAATCGGTCGATTGCGCCGAGACGCGCTATGATGCAACAGACGAGCGATTGGAACGCCCGAATATTTTCAAAGTCCCACCGTACCGATCAAGAGTAAAGTACCATTTTCCTACATTAGATTTCGTTCTAAATGCTTAATCCCTATGTAGAAACGTTAGTTAAGCAAGAATATCGTATTTTTAAAAAAATCTAATGATAGGATTTTCCAGAAAATTGAAAAAACCGAAAAATGTCAAGAGTAAAGTGCCATTTTCTGACATTAGATTTCGTTCTAAATGCTTAATCCCTATGTAGAAACGTTAGTTAAGCAAGAATATCGTATTTTTAAAAAAATCTAATGATAGGATTTTTCAGAAAATTGAAAAAACCGTAAAATGTCAAGAGTAAAGTGCCCTTATTTTAAACATTATATCGTTCTAAATGCTTAATCCCTATGTAAAAAAGTTATCTAAGCAAGAATATGTTATTGAATAAAATGAGAAAAATTTATTTTAGCCGTAAATCGAAAATAATGGGTCGAGCGAATCGGTCGATTGCGCCGAGACGCGCTATGATGCAACAGACGAGCGATTGGAACGCCCGAATATTTTCAAAGTCCCAACGTACCGATCAAGAGTAAAGTACCATTTTCCTACATTAGATTTCGTTCTAAATGCTTAATCCCTATGTAGAAACGTTAGTTAAGCAAGAATATCGTATTTTTAAAAAAATCTAATGATAGGATTTTCCAGAAAATTGAAAAAACCGAAAAATGTCAAGAGTAAAGTGCCATTTTCTGACATTAGATTTCGTTCTAAATGCTTAATCCCTATGTAGAAACGTTAGTTAAGCAAGAATATCGTATTTTTAAAAAAATCTAATGATAGGATTTTCCAGAAAATTGAAAAAACCGTAAAATGTCAAGAGTAAAGTGCCCTTATTTTAAACAATGTATCGTTCTAAATGCTTAATCCCTATGTAAAAAAGTTATTTAAGCAAGAATATGTTATTGAAAAAAATTAGAAAAATTTATTTTAGCCGTAAATCGAAAATAATGGGTCGAGCGAATCGGTCGATTGCGCCGAGACGCGCTATGATGCAACAGACGAGCGATTGGAACGCCCGAATATTTTCAAAGTCCCAACGTACCGATCAAGAGTAAAGTACCATTTTCCTACATTAGATTTCGTTCTAAATGCTTAATCCCTATGTAGAAACGTTAGTTAAGCAAGAATATCGTATTTTTAAAAAAATCTAATGATAGGATTTTTCAGAAAATTGAAAAAACCGTAAAATGTCAAGAGTAAAGTGCCCTTATTTTAAACAATGTATCGTTCTAAATGCTTAATCCCTATGTAAAAAAGTTATTTAAGCAAGAATATGTTATTGAAAAAAATTAGAAAAATTTATTTTAGCCGTAAATCGAAAATAATGGGTCGAGCGAATCGGTCGATTGCGCCGAGACGCGCTATGATGCAACAGACGAGCGATTGGAACGCCCGAATATTTTCAAAGTCCCAACGTACCGATCAAGAGTAAAGTACCATTTTCCTACATTAGATTTCGTTCTAAATGCTTAATCCCTATGTAAAAACGTTAGTTAAGCAAGAATATCGTATTTTTAAAAAAATCTAATGATAGGATTTTCCAGAAAATTGAAAAAACCGAAAAATGTCAAGAGTAAAGTGCCATTTTCCTACATTAGATTTCGTTCTAAATGCTTAATCCCTATGTAGAAACGTCAGTTAAGCAAGAATATCGTATTTTTAAAAAAATCTAATGATAGGATTTTTCAGAAAATTGAAAAAACCGTAAAATGTCAAGAGTAAAGTGCCCTTATTTTAAACAATGTATCGTTCTAAATGCTTAATCCCTATGTAAAAAAGTTATTTAAGCAAGAATATGTTATTGAAAAAAATTAGAAAAATTTATTTTAGCCGTAAATCGAAAATAATGGGGACACCGGAGCTGTTCAAAGCGCCGAGCGCGCCGCGTACGCCCGAATATTTTCCAAGTCCCAACGTACCGATCAAGAGTAAAGTACCATTTTCCTACATTAGATTTCGTTCTAAATGCTTAATCCCTATGTAGAAACGTCAGTTAAGCAAGAATATCGTATTTTTAAAAAATCTAATTATAGGATTTTCCAGAAAATTGAAAAATCCGAAAAATGTCAAGAGTAAAGTGCCATTTTCTGACATTAGATTTCGTTCTAAATGCTTAATCCCTATGTAGAAACGTTAGATAAGCAAGAATATCGTATTTTTAAAAAAATCTAATGATAGGATTTTTCAGAAAATTGAAAAAACCGTAAAATGTCAAGAGTAAAGTGCCCTTATTTTAAACAATGTATCGTTCTAAATGCTTAATCCCTATGTAAAAAAGTTATTTAAGCAGGAATATGTTATTGAATAAAATGAGAAAAATTTATTTTAGCCGTAAATCGAAAATAATGGATCGAGCGAATCGGTCGATTGCGCCGAGACGCGCTATGATGCAACAGACGAGCGATTGGAACGCCCGAATATTTTCAAAGTCCCAACGTACCGATCAAGAGTAAAGTACCATTTTCCTACATTAGATTTCGTTCTAAATGCTTAATCCCTATGTAAAAACGTTAGTTAAGCAAGAATATCGTATTTTTAAAAAAATCTAATGATAGGATTTTCCAGAAAATTGAAAAAACCGAAAAATGTCAAGAGTAAAGTGCCATTTTCTGACATTAGATTTCGTTCTAAATGCTTAATCCCTATGTAGAAACGTTAGTTAAGCAAGAATATCGTATTTTTAAAAAAATCTAATGATAGGATTTTTCAGAAAATTGAAAAAACCGTAAAATGTCAAGAGTAAAGTGCCCTTATTTTAAACAATGTATCGTTCTAAATGCTTAATCCCTATGTAAAAAAGATATTTAAGCAGGAATATGTTATTGAAAAAAATTAGAAAAATTTATTTTAGCCGTAAATCGAAAATAATGGATCGAGCGAATCGGTCGATTGCGCCGAGACGCGCTATGATGCAACAGACGAGCGATTGGAACGCCCGAATATTTTCAAAGTCCCAACGTACCGATCAAGAGTAAAGTACCATTTTCCTACATTAGATTTCGTTCTAAATGCTTAATCCCTATGTAAAAACGTTAGTTAAGCAAGAATATCGTATTTTTAAAAAAATCTAATGATAGGATTTCCCAGAAAATTGAAAAAACCGAAAAATGTCAAGAGTAAAGTGCCATTTTCTGACATTAGATTTCGTTCTAAATGTTTAATCCCTATGTAGAAACGTTAGTTAAGCAAGAATATCGTATTTTTAAAAAAATCTAATGATAGGATTTTTCAGAAAATTGAAAAAACCGTAAAATGTCAAGAGTAAAGTGCCCTTATTTTAAACAATGTATCGTTCTAAATGCTTAATCCATATGTAAAAAAGTTATTTAAGCAGGAATATGTTATTGAATAAAATGAGAAAAATTTATTTTAGCCGTAAATCGAAAATAATTGATCGAGCGAATCGGTCGATTGCGCCGAGACGCGCTATGATGCAACAGACGAGCGATTGGAACGCCCGAGTATTTTCAAAGTCCCAACGTACCGATCAAGAGTAAAGTACCATTTTCCTACATTAGATTTCGTTCTAAATGCTTAATCCCTATGTAAAAACGTTAGTTAAGCAAGAATATCGTATTTTTAAAAAAATCTAATGATAGGATTTCCCAGAAAATTGAAAAAACCGAAAAATGTCAAGAGTAAAGTGCCATTTTCTGACATTAGATTTCGTTCTAAATGCTTAATCCCTATGTAGAAACGTTAGTTAAGCAAGAATATCGTATTTTTAAAAAAATCTAATGATAGGATTTTTCAGAAAATTGAAAAAACCGTAAAATGTCAAGAGTAAAGTGCCCTTATTTTAAACAATGTATCGTTCTAAATGCTTAATCCATATGTAAAAAAGTTATTTAAGCAGGAATATGTTATTGAATAAAATGAGAAAAATTTATTTTAGCCGTAAATCGAAAATAATTGATCGAGCGAATCGGTCGATTGCGCCGAGACGCGCTATGATGCAACAGACGAGCGATTGGAACGCCCGAATATTTTCAAAGTCCCAACGTACCGATCAAGAGTAAAGTACCATTTTCCTACATTAGATTTCGTTCTAAATGCTTAATCCCTATGTAAAAACGTTAGTTAAGCAAGAATATCGTATTTTTAAAAAAATCTAATGATAGGATTTTCCAGAAAATTGAAAAAACCGAAAAATGTCAAGAGTAAAGTGCCATTTTCTGACATTAGATTTCGTTCTAAATGCTTAATCCCTATGTAGAAACGTTAGTTAAGCAAGAATATCGTATTTTTAAAAAAATCTAATGATAGGATTTTTCAGAAAATTGAAAAAACCGTAAAATGTCAAGAGTAAAGTGCCCTTATTTTAAACAATGTATCGTTCTAAATGCTTAATCCCTATGTAAAAAAGTTATTTAAGCAGGAATATGTTATTGAATAAAATGAGAAAAATTTATTTTAGCCGTAAATCGAAAATAATGGATCGAGCGAATCGGTCGATTGCGCCGAGACGCGCTATGATGCAACAGACGAGCGATTGGAACGCCCGAATATTTTCAAAGTCCCAACGTACCGATCAAGAGTAAAGTACCATTTTCCTACATTAGATTTCGTTCTAAATGCTTAATCCCTATGTAAAAACGTTAGTTAAGCAAGAATATCGTATTTTTAAAAAAATCTAATGATAGGATTTCCCAGAAAATTGAAAAAACCGTAAAATGTCAAGAGTAAAGTGCCATTTTCTGACATTAGATTTCGTTCTAAATGCTTAATCCCTATGTAGAAACGTTAGTTAAG
The DNA here is from genome assembly GCF_051020955.1 of Megalopta genalis. NCBI lineage: Eukaryota > Metazoa > Arthropoda > Insecta > Hymenoptera > Halictidae > Megalopta > Megalopta genalis. Next base: position 1,630,071 of record NW_027476102.1, read on the forward strand.
CAAGAATATCGTATTTTTAAAAAAATCTAATGATAGGATTTTTCAGAAAATTGAAAAAACCGTAAAATGTCAAGAGTAAAGTGCCCTTATTTTAAACAATGTATCGTTCTAAATGCTTAATCCCTATGTAAAAAAGTTATTTTAGCAGGAATATGTTATTGAAAAAAATTAGAAAAATTTATTTTAGCCGTAAATCGAAAATAATGGGGACACCGGAGCTGTTCGAAGCGCCGAGCGCGCCGCGTACGCCCGAATATTTTCAAAGTCCCAACGTACCGATCAAGAGTAAAGTACCATTTTCCTACATTAGATTTCGTTCTAAATGCTTAATCCCTATGTAAAAACGTTAGTTAAGCAAGAATATCGTATTTTTAAAAAAATCTAATGATAGGATTTTCCAGAAAATTGAAAAAAACCGAAAAATGTCAAGAGTAAAGTGCCATTTTCTGACATTAGATTTCGTTCTAAATGCTTAATCCCTATGTAGAAACGTTAGTTAAGCAAGAATATCGTATTCTTAAAAAAAAATCTAATGATAGGATTTTTCAGAAAATTGAAAAAACCGTAAAATGTCAAGAGTAAAGTGCCCTTATTTTAAACAATGTATCGTTCTAAATGCTTAATCCCTATGTAAAAAAGTTATCTAAGCAAGAATATGTTATTGAATAAAATGAGAAAAATTTATTTTAGCCGTAAATCGAAAATAATGGGTCGAGCGAATCGGTCGATTGCGCCGAGACGCGCTATGATGCAACAGACGAGCGATTGGAACGCCCGAATATTTTCAAAGTCCCAACGTACCGATCAAGAGTAAAGTACCATTTTCCTACATTAGATTTCGTTCTAAATGCTTAATCCCTATGTAGAAACGTTAGTTAAGCAAGAATATCGTATTTTTAAAAAAATCTAATGATAGGATTTTCCAGAAAATTGAAAAAACCGAAAAATGTCAAGAGTAAAGTGCCATTTTCTGACATTAGATTTCGTTCTAAATGCTTAATCCCTATGTAGAAACGTTAGTTAAGCAAGAATATCGTATTTTTAAAAAAATCTAATGATAGGATTTTTCAGAAAATTGAAAAAACCGTAAAATGTCAAGAGTAAAGTGCCCTTATTTTAAACATTATATCGTTCTAAATGCTTAATCCCTATGTAAAAAAGTTATCTAAGCAAGAATATGTTATTGAATAAAATGAGAAAAATTTATTTTAGCCGTAAATCGAAAATAATGGGTCGAGCGAATCGGTCGATTGCGCCGAGACGCGCTATGATGCAACAGACGAGCGATTGGAACGCCCGAATATTTTCAAAGTCCCACCGTACCGATCAAGAGTAAAGTACCATTTTCCTACATTAGATTTCGTTCTAAATGCTTAATCCCTATGTAGAAACGTTAGTTAAGCAAGAATATCGTATTTTTAAAAAAATCTAATGATAGGATTTTCCAGAAAATTGAAAAAACCGAAAAATGTCAAGAGTAAAGTGCCATTTTCTGACATTAGATTTCGTTCTAAATGCTTAATCCCTATGTAGAAACGTTAGTTAAGCAAGAATATCGTATTTTTAAAAAAATCTAATGATAGGATTTTCCAGAAAATTGAAAAAACCGAAAAATGTCAAGAGTAAAGTGCCATTTTCTGACATTAGATTTCGTTCTAAATGCTTAATCCCTATGTAGAAACGTTAGTTAAGCAAGAATATCGTATTTTTAAAAAAATCTAATGATAGGATTTTTCAGAAAATTGAAAAAACCGTAAAATGTCAAGAGTAAAGTGCCCTTATTTTAAACATTATATCGTTCTAAATGCTTAATCCCTATGTAAAAAAGTTATCTAAGCAAGAATATGTTATTGAATAAAATGAGAAAAATTTATTTTAGCCGTAAATCGAAAAAAAGACTGTTCGTTTCTCTGTCTCTCTCGCGCGATCGAAGTATTGATGTTTCCCGGCAAAGTAATGGGATATTAATTAAACTTTATACACGAAATTACTCGTTTTGATCCCCGCTACACAGCCGTATACTTTTTATAATTTTGTGGAATCGGGAACCTTGCAATATTTAACATAACGCGGATCGACTGTCTCTGTCTCTTTCTAGATCGGAAGAATCGATGTTTCCCGGCAAACTAATGGGATATTAATTAAACTTTATACACAAAATTACTCGTTTTGATCCCCGCTACACAGCCGTATACTTTTTATAATTTTATGGAATCGGTAACCTTGAGATATTTAACATAACGCGGATCGACTGTCTCTGTCTCTTTCTAGATCGGAATTATCGATGTTTCCCGGAAACTAATGGGATATTAATTAAACTTTATACACGAAATTACTCGTTTTGATCCCTGCTACACAGCCGTATACTTTTTATAATTTTGTGGAATCGGGAACCTTGAAATATTTAACATAACGCGGATCGACTGTCTCTGTCTCTTTCTAGATCGGAAGAATCGATGTTTCCCGGCAAACTAATGGGATATTAATTAAACTTTATACACGAAATTACTCGTTTTGATCCCCGCTACACAGCCGTATACTTTTTATAATTTTGTGGAATCGGGAACCTTGAAATATTTAACATAACGCGGATCGACTGTCTCTGTCTCTTTCTAGATCGGAATAATCGATGTTTCCCGGCAAACTATTGGGAGTTTAATTAAACTTTATACATGAAATTACTCGTTTTGATCCCCGCTACACAGCCGTATACTTTTTATAATTTTGTGGAATCGGGAACCTTGAAATATTTAACATAACGCGGATCGACTGTCTCTGTCTCTTTCTAGATCGGAAGAATCGATGTTTCCCGGCAAACTATTGGGAGTTTAATTAAACTTTATACATGAAATTACTCGTTTTGATCCCCGCTACACAGCCGTATACTTTTTATAATTTTGTGGAATCGGGAACCTTGAAATATTTAACATAACGCGGATCGACTGTCTCTGTCTCTTTCTAGATCGGAAGAATCGATGTTTCCCGGCAAACTAATGGGAGTTTAATTAAACTTTATGCATCAAATCATTCAGTTTGACTCCTGCAACACAACCAAACACTCTCTGTAATTTTCTGAACTGAATAACCACTGAAATTGCGCTCGAAATGCGGAGCGACGGGTCGGCGCGTCTGCACTGTGCGACAGCTAGTCAAAACGTCCGAACAGCGTATTGTTTTCGATCTCTTGGTATAATATTCGTATTCCTTGCTGTGTATAGCTTCTGGCGGTGGCGGTCTGTGGCCACCCAGGGCGGGAGATAACCCCCGAACTAGCCCTCGCGTAGGAGGGTTGATCGGCCGAGTCGATGGGTGTATCGGCGATGAAGGCATTAGAGACCGTCAGTGCGTCGTACATGTAGTACTTCGCATAATGGCGAGGCCCTGATTTAGCATACGGGCTGTGGCGTGTTCTTTGTACAGCACTGTATGTGCTGTATGACTTCCGACTGGGGAACTGTTGTCACTCGTGGCATCAGTTCCCCAGTTTACGTTAAACGGTTTTTCAGACCGTTTTTCGTGGGCGGAACACGCCACTAGACAACACTCCGCTGGGCTCAGGAATACATGGGATGCAATCAATCCCCTGGGCAACCCAGGCCGCAAGGGGCAAACGTGCCCTAGCCACACTTGAGCCTCCACGAAAAAAGGTACCGCTGGATAGCTCGTGTTCTTAAATACGCAGCGAACTGAACGAAGTGTGGTGGAGAGGAAGAGGCAGCCTCTCCGACTGCTGTCTCCCACGTGTTTGCCGTGCGTGGCGACCCTTGTCGTCGGAAAAGAGGATCCTGGGATCTGAGGGGGCCCTCTCCTGCGGGTGAGACGTCCCCAACACGTACCTTTGGCCTCTGCTTCGGCTAGATGGGCGGCTGGACGAGAAAAGCAGCCCTGGTCCAGTCAATCGGCTTGGAACGACCACACGCTTCGGGCAAGTGGGTTCTGCTGGGCGAGGACGCGGGCTGGGTAAGGAAACCGACCCAGTCAGCAGACTATATTCGGTGCGTAGCCCTAACCCAGCCTTTGGCGGGTTCCAAATTGTGTGGGTCGGTGGTGGCCGGGGAGCGCACTGGATGAAAGACCAAGACACATTATGGGTCTTAATAAAATTAATGAACAAAAAACTAAGCGTCCAAAGACGACGGGTCCAGCTCCTACTCGGAGTGAAGCCGTCGCCGCAGACGCGGGAACTGCAAATGCAGCTGTCAGTCCCCCCGCGTCTGTGAGAAAGACAAGATCCGGGAAGGTGATTAATATCGCCAATCCTCGTGTGATCTTGCAAAGATGTGTGACTCCCACGCGAGCGGTCTCGGTGAAAACCGAGCCCACGGTAGAAGGTACGCCGGACACCGGTAACGTGGAAGTAATCGAACGAGTCGGAGACACGTCACTCGTGAAGGTGCAGTCGGCACCCGAGCGTGTCGAGGACCCTACTGGTGACGGTTGGCAAACCGTCACCAAAAAGTCAAAGCGAGCCAAGCCGGGCGCACCCACCGGCAAGGCCGCAGTAAACCGGGCCAGGAGACCGAAGGGGACGTTCTCCGGGCAGAAGGTACGGCCTCTCGATCTCGTAAGAGACGAAGCCTTTAGGCGAGTGTCCGAAATACGGACCTTTTGCTTTCGACCTGAGTCGAAAGTCAATAAGGAGTCCGGGTCAAAGATACTCGCCGAGGTTGAGGCACTCAACGAGCTGGTCCAGGAGCTTATTCAACGGAATAGCTTCGTCGAAGGGCAGCTCGCCGCGGTCAGGGCGGACCTAAAAGCGCGTCCTGCCGTAATGAGTGCGATGCGACCTGGGCCGTCCAAGGGAACTCTCCCGAAGACGGCCTGCAACGCCGCGCAGTCGACTTACGCCCATGTGAACAAAGTCGACTGCAAAGGAGCTTCTCCGGAAGCGGGGAGACGGCCACAATCGCAGCATGTGGTAAAAATCTTT
>NW_027476102.1:1640000-1645000 GCF_051020955.1 Megalopta genalis
GCCCAGGTCGCATCGCACTCATTACGGCAGGACGCGCTTTTAGGTCCGCCCTGACCGCGGCGAGCTGCCCTTCGACGAAGCTATTCCGTTGAATAAGCTCCTGGACCAGCTCGTTGAGTGCCTCAACCTCGGCGAGTATCTTTGACCCGGACTCCTTATTGACTTTCGACTCAGGTCGAAAGCAAAAGGTCCGTATTTCGGACACTTGCCTAAAGGCTTCGTCTCTTACGAGATCGAGAGGCCGTACCTTCTGCCCGGAGATCGTCCCCTTCGGTCTCCTGGCCCGGTTTACTGCGGCCTTGCCGGTGGGTGCGCCCGGCTTGGCTCGTTTCGACTTTTTGGTGACGGTTTGCCAACCGTCACCAGTAGGGTCCTCGACACGCTCGGGTGCCGACTGCACCTTCACGAGTGACGTGTCTCCGACTCGTTCGATTACTTCCACGTTGGGCTCGGTTTTCACCGAGACCGCTCGCGTGGGAGTCACACATCTTTGCAAGATCACACGAGGATTGGCGATATTAATCACCTTCCCGGATCTTGTCTTTCTCACAGACGCGGGGGGACTGACAGCTGCATTTGCAGTTCCCGCGTCTGCGGCGACGGCTTCACTCCGAGTAGGAGCTGGACCCGTCGTCTTTGGACGCTTAGTTTTTTGTTCATTATTTTTATTCAGACCCATAATGTGTCTTGGTCTTTCATCCAGTGCGCTCCCCGGCCACCACCGACCCACACAATTTGGAACCCGCCAAAGGCTGAGTTAGGGCTACGCACCGAATATAGTCTGCTGGCTGGGTCGGTTTCCTTACCCAGCCCGCGTCCTCGCCCAACAGAACCCACTTGCCCGAAGCGTGTGGTCGTTCCAAGCCGATTGACTGGACCAGGGCTGCTTTTCTCGTCCAGCCGCCCATCTAGCCGAAGCAGAGGCCAAAGGTACGTGTTGGGGACGTCTCACCCGCAGGAGAGGGCCCCCTCAGATCCCAGGATCCTCTTTTCCGACGACAAGGGTCGCCACGCACGGCAAACACGTGGGAGACAGCAGTCGGAGAGGCTGCCTCTTCCTCTCCACCACACTTCGTTCAGTTCGCTGCGTATTTAAGAACACGAGCTATCCAGCGGTACCTTTTTCGTGGAGGCTCAAGTGTGGCTAGGGCACGTTTGCCCCTTGCGGCCTGGGTTGCCCAGGGGATTGATTGCATCCCATGTATTCCTGAGCCCAGCGGAGTGTTGTCTAGTGGCGTGTTCCGCCCACGAAAAACGGTCTGAAAAACCGTTTAACGTAAACTGGGGAACTGATGCCACGAGTGACAACAGTTCCCCAGTCGGAAGTCATACAGCACATACAGTGCTGTACAAAGAACACGCCACAGCCCGTATGCTAAATCAGGGCCTCGCCATTATGCGAAGTACTACATGTACGACGCACTGACGGTCTCTAATGCCTTCATCGCCGATACACCCATCGACTCGGCCGATCAACCCTCCTACGCGAGGGCTAGTTCGGGGGTTATCTCCCGCCCTGGGTGGCCACAGACCGCCACCGCCAGTAGATAGGGACAGATGGGAATCTCGTTAATCCATTCATGCGCGTCACTAATTAGATGACGAGGCATTTGGCTATTTTTTTTTTTTTTTTTTTTTTTTTTTATGGAGAGGAAAATCTTTTATAGACACCACGGAATTCTTCGACGTGGTAGTGTGGGATTCCTTATACCCACTAAAAACCTCTCTCTTCTCACGCCTAGATGTTATGGCGGAGGACGGCTTTATTTCCTGGTGCCGAATTTGCGATGTTGGGGCCCAGGTTGCCCATTACAGTGGCCGTGAATCGGGCGATCACCCAACGCCCTCCCTATTACCCGGATGACAGATGTTGTTTGTCATCTTATTCCATCTTGTCCAGTTCGTGTGCGATCCCTGAAGGGCCCTCGTAGTTATTGATCTTAAGAGCCCTTTGAGTCCTAGTGCGGAGATCGATTCAGCCGAGAGCGATGCCCACACGCCGCGCCAGGAGATGGTGACCGACGTCACTCCAACAGCTTCCGCCAAAACCCCAAATTCCTGGGCGACGCGATGCCTTAACAGCGGGGTGTCGTATTTAGCGACTTTCCTCGCATGTGCATCATTAAGCGACGTCGCACCGCTAACGACCTGGCTGTCGATGACCCTGACAGCTCCATCCTTAAAGGCCACCAAATCAGGCTTCTGCAGACCCGACTGCAGGACATAATGCGGATTCTCCCTAACCTTCCACCCACTCTGCCTCAGACCAAATGCTACGATTCGGCATATGGCATCGTGTCTGAGTATTCGACCCCCATGAGTCCGGTGACATCCCTGCACTATGTGTGCCGCCGTCTCCGTTACGGCGCACCCAGCACGACACAACACAGGAGCCCCATTCCCACGACGGCCTCTTGATGTTCTTACTCTGGTGGGCAGGGCGTTAATACGTACATGATGATATTGCACGTAATCCCTGCCGGGGATCCCCGCAGAACAGGCGTCAACCCAAGAGCTGCTATCGATGACTCTAGCAGCCTCACGCAATTCTCCTCCATCGTTAGACTGATGGAGTAAAGATGCCCAGTATTTGGCACGATCCTCAGGTCGGAAAAGCGCCCGACCTTGGATAGTCAGAGCACTCTCCGCCCGTCGAACCGCTGCCACAACCGCCGGATGTTGGGAGGCATCTCTTGCAGCCGCACAGGAGGACCTCGCCATTGATGTTAACCTGGCGTGCATCATACCCGGTATCGATGTTCGAAACGCGGGGATGCCAAGTCCACCCTCCTTGCAACTGGCGTGGAAATACCCAAGTGGTACATCTTTGGGCAGACGCAACCACCTTCGAACGGCCAGCCGCGTCTGTTTATCTAATGCCTTCAAGATTTTAAGTGGGCATCTTGTCAAAACCAGCTGGTGATAAAAACGCGGAATGAGGAAACAGCGCAAGATCTTGAGGCGCTGTTGAGGCTTGAGTGGCGCCTTGGTGATATTGGCCAACTCTCTGTCTAGCTTGCCCCCAGGTTTTTCAATACCCATTGGCGAGATCTTAATGCCCAGATATCGGAAGCCCTCGGTAGGTCCCAGTTGTTTTATAGACCGACCGTTGACCTCAAATTTGCTGGCGGAGAGTATCTTGTACTTCTTTTCTTTACCAGCGATCTGGATGGACATAGCCAGACATTTATCGGAGTTGAATTCCAACCCATACTTTCGTGCCTCTTCCTCAGCCGTTCGAAGCATGCCCTGCATTCCTGAAACGGACGACGCGAACAAGATCAGGTCATCCGCATACGCCAGTATATTGACCCTTTGCTCCCTGATAACATAGCCGACCTCCTCGGGTAACACCCTTATCACCCGGTCCATGACGATCGAGAATAGCAGGGACGACAAGGGATCGCCCTGCCGCACACCCCTCGCTACCCGGATCGGATCCGATGTCTCTCCACGGACCTGAAGCACGGTTCGGCTATTACGGTACGTCGCTGTTATGTACCTCACAAAGAGCTCCGGGAGTCCCAATCCCCTTAGTGCCGATGTTATGGCATGGTGACTAACGCTGTCAAACGCCTTGGCCACATCTAAGGACACAACGTGAAGCTGCTTTAAGCAGCTCCGTGCGTCACGAAGGGCAGTTGATAGTACAAGCACGTTCTCAGCACAGCCATCGTGTACTCCTCGTTGCCGCTCATCGATGAGACCGGCTTTTGCCAATCTCACCGCCAAGATTTTATGCAGCTGACGAACGACGACTGAAGCCACACTTATAGGACGAAACTCGGATGGTGTTGAGCTTCCGTCCTTCTTAGGGATAAATACCGTCCTGCTGATGAGGAGCTCAGATGGAAATGCTCCTACCGCAAGGATGACATTATAAAATAAGGTTCTTAGAACTACTGGCACACTCCTCCATTGCCTGCTCGAGATGTTATCGAGACCCGATGCCGAGGAGAGCGGGATCTCATTGGCCTGGATCTCATGGCCACGAACCGGCTCAGCGATCCAATGCAGGTCCTCCCTTTCCTGAACTGGATGAAGGTGTTCAATGGGGACAGAAGGACTGGTGAGCATAGGTGTCCAGTACTCCACCATCTCGCCAACGGTTGGTGTTTGAGCCTGCACCGGGCCATCCAGTACAAGCTTGGCCGCGCGAGACATGTCCTTCTTCCAGAGTTCCTGCATGGCCGCATACTCCCTTCTCCTCAGTCTCCACCTCGGCACGGGCCCGGCAGGTGCAGCTTTAGGTGGCCGGAGCAGTGGTGTTCTCCGCTCCTTTACTTTCGCAGAAGGCGTCGGAAAGACTCTTTGAAGCCATCGACAACAAGCACTCGGTGTTATTGGTTCTCGATTAAGAACCGTTCTCGCAAGACTTACGAGTTCCTCCGCTTCATGGGATTTCACCCTTTCGGCCGGATCAATCAGCTTACGGATAGCGTCAATATATTGGCACTGATGTTGCTGTGCCGACGCAGAGTGCTCCTGAACAGGAGTAGGCGAATGCGCCTGTCGATGACTTGTGTCGTGATGTTGAGTGACACTGGAGGTTGAAGACTGAGACTCAACGGCAGGTCCACGCTCGCGGCATACACCGATCTTCTGTGTAACAAGAGCTTTATACGTCAATTTCTTTCTGAGGCCCTTCAGTCGATCAAGACTGAATTTATTGTCGAAGACCGTCAGTAGATGTTCATTCATAAATTTGACGTTGCCCTGCACACTCGCAAGCGCCTCAGCCGCCGCCACCATCTCAGTCTCTTCCTGAGTCCACCTAACCTTCTTTACGGCCACCTGCACTCGTTGGTTGGCCTCGTCTGGATGAGCTCTCCTCACATGGACCCCTAACCCGATGGAAGTGGGAAAGGATCGCGAACAATGGGGACATGGATGTAGTGCCCCCCGCGACGCAGGATGTTGTGCGTCGTTACTGGACTGGTTGGGTTTATTTCTCGAGGTCGTCGGACAAACATTCCGATCCACTGTGGCCGCTGTCGTAG
>NW_027476102.1:1652500-1672500 GCF_051020955.1 Megalopta genalis
GCATATGACTACTGGCAGGATCAACCAGGGAACTATACAATATGTATATATAAAATGGACAAAATTTAAATCCTTTTCCATCGTCGCCTGTTTCATATATATATGTCAGGTCGACACACCACTTTTCTCTTTCAAATATGTACAAGTTTTGCCACATTCCGCGCTTGTAACATATCTTCTTTAACGCTCAATTTCTTTCATTTTTCTACCATACAGATATTTTACCGTACGCCCAAAAACGTACGTATTATATTTTTGTTCTATCGTAAAATCACATTTTTCTACGTACGCCAGCTTCGTACGTTTCTATCTTTGCCTTCATAAAATCACAAGATAATTTTATCTTCAAGAGTCTCGCTATTAACATCTTGTAAGATAAATGTACGTCCCAGCTAAAACGTACAAATACTTCAAGTTAAGTAATAATATATCATCGCTATTGACAAATTTTTAAGATCCAAGACACAGTTCTCTCTATATGTTTTAATATTTTTTATGTACTCAAATATATTCAAAGGAAAAAGTACATGGGTGATGCCATAGTCGTGGAAGCGCGTACGCTCACGCTGATCTTCTGACCGCCGGAAGCACGAAACCTCTGATCTGGGCAAAATCGGCAAGCCGAGGAAGAACGGACAGGACACATGCTGGACTGGCGAGAAAGCGTGTTCTTCCGCTCGCGCTAGGCATTTCGATTTCTGACACCTCTTGATTTAAAAAATCAGTTTTTTGATAGTTTTCTCTCTCCACTGGGCTATTCATTTTAGCCACAGTTTTCAATTGGTACGATTTGCTTCCAAATCTTACAGATGCATTTTAAAAAATTTTTCCATCGCTCGGACAGAAGAGTCGATTGCTCAGTGAGTACGAGTATACATACAAAGTGCATACGGGTAACCAACCCCGTAGGGCTTGCCACATATGGGCCATTCGGTCAAAGACACCGACCCGTGGCCACGCTGTGTGGAGAAAAGTCCGTAACGTAAACGGCACGAAACAGTCAGGACCGAAGCCCCGAAGGAGCTCTGAGACAGCTTCTCGACCGAGATCGTAGAATTGGCCCAAAACCCGCTCTGCTCCGTCCGCCTCGCACGGACCGTGTATCTCTTATAGATACCGAACGGCCGGCAAGGACGCCGGCGCCGCCGGCCGAATAGCACGCGCGCTTATGAGTGTAAACCGCCGCGGCAACAGACCGCCCGGCCGTGCTGTTGTAACATAGCGCGTGAACGAACGAAAAAAAAATTTATAGTAAACATTAAAATAAATTACACTACCGTAAACTAGACAAAAAATTACACATTTTTTCCCAATATGAAAATTTTCACAAACTTTTCAAAGTCCCATCGCATCGAGTAAACTTTTTTAATAACGCTTCCGCACGATTCTAAATGCTTAATCCATATGTGAAATCGTTCACTGATCACGAATATCGTATTTAAAAAAATTACAAAAATTTATTTTTCCAAATAATCAAAAAAAACCGAAAAATCACAAGAGTAAAGTACCATTATTTTAAACAATATGTCGTTCTAAATGCTTAATCCCTATGTAAAAAAGTTATCTAAGCAAGAATATGTAATTGAAAAAAATTAGAAAAATTTATTTTAGCCGTAAATCGAAAATAATGGGGACACCGGAGCTGTTCGAAGCGCCGAGACGCGCCGCGTACGGCCGAATATTTTCCAAGTCCCAACGTACCGATCAAGAGTAAAGTACCATTTTCCTACATTAGATTTCGTTCTAAATGCTTAATCCCTATGTAAAAACGTTAGTTAAGCAAGAATATCGTATTTTTAAAAAAATCTAATGATAGGATTTCCCAGAAAATTGAAAAAACCGTAAAATGTCAAGAGTAAAGTGCCATTTTCTGACATTAGATTTCGTTCTAAATGCTTAATCCCTATGTAGAAACGTTAGTTAAGCAAGAATATCGTATTTTTAAAAAAATCTAATGATAGGATTTTTCAGAAAATTGAAAAAACCGTAAAATGTCAAGAGTAAAGTGCCCTTATTTTAAACAATGTATCGTTCTAAATGCTTAATCCCTATGTAAAAAAGTTATTTTAGCAGGAATATGTTATTGAAAAAAATTAGAAAAATTTATTTTAGCCGTAAATCGAAAATAATGGGGACACCGGAGCTGTTCGAAGCGCCGAGCGCGCCGCGTACGCCCGAATATTTTCAAAGTCCCAACGTACCGATCAAGAGTAAAGTACCATTTTCCTACATTAGATTTCGTTCTAAATGCTTAATCCCTATGTAAAAACGTTAGTTAAGCAAGAATATCGTATTTTTAAAAAAATCTAATGATAGGATTTTCCAGAAAATTGAAAAAACCGAAAAATGTCAAGAGTAAAGTGCCATTTTCTGACATTAGATTTCGTTCTAAATGCTTAATCCCTATGTAGAAACGTTAGTTAAGCAAGAATATCGTATTCTTAAAAAAATCTAATGATAGGATTTTTCAGAAAATTGAAAAAACCGTAAAATGTCAAGAGTAAAGTGCCCTTATTTTAAACAATGTATCGTTCTAAATGCTTAATCCCTATGTAAAAAAGTTATTTAAGCAAGAATATGTTATTGAATAAAATGAGAAAAATTTATTTTAGCCGTAAATCGAAAATAATGGATCGAGCGAATCGGTCGATTGCGCCGAGACGCGCTATGATGCAACAGACGAGCGATTGGAACGCCCGAATATTTTCAAAGTCCCAACGTACCGATCAAGAGTAAAGTACCATTTTCCTACATTAGATTTCGTTCTAAATGCTTAATCCCTATGTAAAAACGTTAGTTAAGCAAGAATATCGTATTTTTAAAAAAATCTAATGATAGGATTTCCCAGAAAATTGAAAAAACCGAAAAATGTCAAGAGTAAAGTGCCATTTTCTGACATTAGATTTCGTTCTAAATGCTTAATCCCTATGTAGAAACGTTAGTTAAGCAAGAATATCGTATTTTTAAAAAAATCTAATGATAGGATTTTTCAGAAAATTGAAAAAACCGTAAAATGTCAAGAGTAAAGTGCCCTTATTTTAAACAATGTATCGTTCTAAATGCTTAATCCATATGTAAAAAAGTTATTTAAGCAGGAATATGTTATTGAATAAAATGAGAAAAATTTATTTTAGCCGTAAATCGAAAATAATGGATCGAGCGAATCGGTCGATTGCGCCGAGACGCGCTATGATGCAACAGACGAGCGATTGGAACGCCCGAATATTTTCAAAGTCCCAACGTACCGATCAAGAGTAAAGTACCATTTTCCTACATTAGATTTCGTTCTAAATGCTTAATCCCTATGTAAAAACGTTAGTTAAGCAAGAATATCGTATTTTTAAAAAAATCTAATGATAGGATTTTCCAGAAAATTGAAAAAACCGAAAAATGTCAAGAGTAAAGTGCCATTTTCTGACATTAGATTTCGTTCTAAATGCTTAATCCCTATGTAGAAACGTTAGTTAAGCAAGAATATCGTATTTTTAAAAAAATCTAATGATAGGATTTTTCAGAAAATTGAAAAAACCGTAAAATGTCAAGAGTAAAGTGCCCTTATTTTAAACAATGTATCGTTCTAAATGCTTAATCCCTATGTAAAAAAGATATTTAAGCAGGAATATGTTATTGAAAAAAATTAGAAAAATTTATTTTAGCCGTAAATCGAAAATAATGGATCGAGCGAATCGGTCGATTGCGCCGAGACGCGCTATGATGCAACAGACGAGCGATTGGAACGCCCGAATATTTTCAAAGTCCCAACGTACCGATCAAGAGTAAAGTACCATTTTCCTACATTAGATTTCGTTCTAAATGCTTAATCCCTATGTAAAAACGTTAGTTAAGCAAGAATATCGTATTTTTAAAAAAATCTAATGATAGGATTTTCCAGAAAATTGAAAAAACCGAAAAATGTCAAGAGTAAAGTGCCATTTTCTGACATTAGATTTCGTTCTAAATGCTTAATCCCTATGTAGAAACGTTAGTTAAGCAAGAATATCGTATTTTTAAAAAAATCTAATGATAGGATTTTTCAGAAAATTGAAAAAACCGTAAAATGTCAAGAGTAAAGTGCCCTTATTTTAAACAATGTATCGTTCTAAATGCTTAATCCCTATGTAAAAAAGATATTTAAGCAGGAATATGTTATTGAAAAAAATTAGAAAAATTTATTTTAGCCGTAAATCGAAAATAATGGATCGAGCGAATCGGTCGATTGCGCCGAGACGCGCTATGATGCAACAGACGAGCGATTGGAACGCCCGAATATTTTCAAAGTCCCAACGTACCGATCAAGAGTAAAGTACCATTTTCCTACATTAGATTTCGTTCTAAATGCTTAATCCCTATGTAAAAACGTTAGTTAAGCAAGAATATCGTATTTTTAAAAAAATCTAATGATAGGATTTCCCAGAAAATTGAAAAAACCGAAAAATGTCAAGAGTAAAGTGCCATTTTCTGACATTAGATTTCGTTCTAAATGTTTAATCCCTATGTAGAAACGTTAGTTAAGCAAGAATATCGTATTTTTAAAAAAATCTAATGATAGGATTTTTCAGAAAATTGAAAAAACCGTAAAATGTCAAGAGTAAAGTGCCCTTATTTTAAACAATGTATCGTTCTAAATGCTTAATCCATATGTAAAAAAGTTATTTAAGCAGGAATATGTTATTGAATAAAATGAGAAAAATTTATTTTAGCCGTAAATCGAAAATAATTGATCGAGCGAATCGGTCGATTGCGCCGAGACGCGCTATGATGCAACAGACGAGCGATTGGAACGCCCGAATATTTTCAAAGTCCCAACGTACCGATCAAGAGTAAAGTACCATTTTCCTACATTAGATTTCGTTCTAAATGCTTAATCCCTATGTAAAAACGTTAGTTAAGCAAGAATATCGTATTTTTAAAAAAATCTAATGATAGGATTTCCCAGAAAATTGAAAAAACCGAAAAATGTCAAGAGTAAAGTGCCATTTTCTGACATTAGATTTCGTTCTAAATGCTTAATCCCTATGTAGAAACGTTAGTTAAGCAAGAATATCGTATTTTTAAAAAAATCTAATGATAGGATTTTTCAGAAAATTGAAAAAACCGTAAAATGTCAAGAGTAAAGTGCCCTTATTTTAAACAATGTATCGTTCTAAATGCTTAATCCATATGTAAAAAAGTTATTTAAGCAGGAATATGTTATTGAATAAAATGAGAAAAATTTATTTTAGCCGTAAATCGAAAATAATTGATCGAGCGAATCGGTCGATTGCGCCGAGACGCGCTATGATGCAACAGACGAGCGATTGGAACGCCCGAATATTTTCAAAGTCCCAACGTACCGATCAAGAGTAAAGTACCATTTTCCTACATTAGATTTCGTTCTAAATGCTTAATCCCTATGTAAAAACGTTAGTTAAGCAAGAATATCGTATTTTTAAAAAAATCTAATGATAGGATTTTCCAGAAAATTGAAAAAACCGAAAAATGTCAAGAGTAAAGTGCCATTTTCTGACATTAGATTTCGTTCTAAATGCTTAATCCCTATGTAGAAACGTTAGTTAAGCAAGAATATCGTATTTTTAAAAAAATCTAATGATAGGATTTTTCAGAAAATTGAAAAAACCGTAAAATGTCAAGAGTAAAGTGCCCTTATTTTAAACAATGTATCGTTCTAAATGCTTAATCCCTATGTAAAAAAGTTATTTAAGCAGGAATATGTTATTGAATAAAATGAGAAAAATTTATTTTAGCCGTAAATCGAAAATAATGGATCGAGCGAATCGGTCGATTGCGCCGAGACGCGCTATGATGCAACAGACGAGCGATTGGAACGCCCGAATATTTTCAAAGTCCCAACGTACCGATCAAGAGTAAAGTACCATTTTCCTACATTAGATTTCGTTCTAAATGCTTAATCCCTATGTAAAAACGTTAGTTAAGCAAGAATATCGTATTTTTAAAAAAATCTAATGATAGGATTTCCCAGAAAATTGAAAAAACCGTAAAATGTCAAGAGTAAAGTGCCATTTTCTGACATTAGATTTCGTTCTAAATGCTTAATCCCTATGTAGAAACGTTAGTTAAGCAAGAATATCGTATTTTTAAAAAAATCTAATGATAGGATTTTTCAGAAAATTGAAAAAACCGTAAAATGTCAAGAGTAAAGTGCCCTTATTTTAAACAATGTATCGTTCTAAATGCTTAATCCCTATGTAAAAAAGTTATTTTAGCAGGAATATGTTATTGAAAAAAATTAGAAAAATTTATTTTAGCCGTAAATCGAAAATAATGGGGACACCGGAGCTGTTCGAAGCGCCGAGCGCGCCGCGTACGCCCGAATATTTTCAAAGTCCCAACGTACCGATCAAGAGTAAAGTACCATTTTCCTACATTAGATTTCGTTCTAAATGCTTAATCCCTATGTAAAAACGTTAGTTAAGCAAGAATATCGTATTTTTAAAAAAATCTAATGATAGGATTTTCCAGAAAATTGAAAAAAACCGAAAAATGTCAAGAGTAAAGTGCCATTTTCTGACATTAGATTTCGTTCTAAATGCTTAATCCCTATGTAGAAACGTTAGTTAAGCAAGAATATCGTATTCTTAAAAAAAAATCTAATGATAGGATTTTTCAGAAAATTGAAAAAACCGTAAAATGTCAAGAGTAAAGTGCCCTTATTTTAAACAATGTATCGTTCTAAATGCTTAATCCCTATGTAAAAAAGTTATCTAAGCAAGAATATGTTATTGAATAAAATGAGAAAAATTTATTTTAGCCGTAAATCGAAAATAATGGGTCGAGCGAATCGGTCGATTGCGCCGAGACGCGCTATGATGCAACAGACGAGCGATTGGAACGCCCGAATATTTTCAAAGTCCCAACGTACCGATCAAGAGTAAAGTACCATTTTCCTACATTAGATTTCGTTCTAAATGCTTAATCCCTATGTAGAAACGTTAGTTAAGCAAGAATATCGTATTTTTAAAAAAATCTAATGATAGGATTTTCCAGAAAATTGAAAAAACCGAAAAATGTCAAGAGTAAAGTGCCATTTTCTGACATTAGATTTCGTTCTAAATGCTTAATCCCTATGTAGAAACGTTAGTTAAGCAAGAATATCGTATTTTTAAAAAAATCTAATGATAGGATTTTTCAGAAAATTGAAAAAACCGTAAAATGTCAAGAGTAAAGTGCCCTTATTTTAAACATTATATCGTTCTAAATGCTTAATCCCTATGTAAAAAAGTTATCTAAGCAAGAATATGTTATTGAATAAAATGAGAAAAATTTATTTTAGCCGTAAATCGAAAATAATGGGTCGAGCGAATCGGTCGATTGCGCCGAGACGCGCTATGATGCAACAGACGAGCGATTGGAACGCCCGAATATTTTCAAAGTCCCACCGTACCGATCAAGAGTAAAGTACCATTTTCCTACATTAGATTTCGTTCTAAATGCTTAATCCCTATGTAGAAACGTTAGTTAAGCAAGAATATCGTATTTTTAAAAAAATCTAATGATAGGATTTTCCAGAAAATTGAAAAAACCGAAAAATGTCAAGAGTAAAGTGCCATTTTCTGACATTAGATTTCGTTCTAAATGCTTAATCCCTATGTAGAAACGTTAGTTAAGCAAGAATATCGTATTTTTAAAAAAATCTAATGATAGGATTTTTCAGAAAATTGAAAAAACCGTAAAATGTCAAGAGTAAAGTGCCCTTATTTTAAACAATGTATCGTTCTAAATGCTTAATCCCTATGTAAAAAAGATATTTAAGCAGGAATATGTTATTGAAAAAAATTAGAAAAATTTATTTTAGCCGTAAATCGAAAATAATGGATCGAGCGAATCGGTCGATTGCGCCGAGACGCGCTATGATGCAACAGACGAGCGATTGGAACGCCCGAATATTTTCAAAGTCCCAACGTACCGATCAAGAGTAAAGTACCATTTTCCTACATTAGATTTCGTTCTAAATGCTTAATCCCTATGTAAAAACGTTAGTTAAGCAAGAATATCGTATTTTTAAAAAAATCTAATGATAGGATTTCCCAGAAAATTGAAAAAACCGAAAAATGTCAAGAGTAAAGTGCCATTTTCTGACATTAGATTTCGTTCTAAATGTTTAATCCCTATGTAGAAACGTTAGTTAAGCAAGAATATCGTATTTTTAAAAAAATCTAATGATAGGATTTTTCAGAAAATTGAAAAAACCGTAAAATGTCAAGAGTAAAGTGCCCTTATTTTAAACAATGTATCGTTCTAAATGCTTAATCCATATGTAAAAAAGTTATTTAAGCAGGAATATGTTATTGAATAAAATGAGAAAAATTTATTTTAGCCGTAAATCGAAAATAATTGATCGAGCGAATCGGTCGATTGCGCCGAGACGCGCTATGATGCAACAGACGAGCGATTGGAACGCCCGAATATTTTCAAAGTCCCAACGTACCGATCAAGAGTAAAGTACCATTTTCCTACATTAGATTTCGTTCTAAATGCTTAATCCCTATGTAAAAACGTTAGTTAAGCAAGAATATCGTATTTTTAAAAAAATCTAATGATAGGATTTCCCAGAAAATTGAAAAAACCGAAAAATGTCAAGAGTAAAGTGCCATTTTCTGACATTAGATTTCGTTCTAAATGTTTAATCCCTATGTAGAAACGTTAGTTAAGCAAGAATATCGTATTTTTAAAAAAATCTAATGATAGGATTTTTCAGAAAATTGAAAAAACCGTAAAATGTCAAGAGTAAAGTGCCCTTATTTTAAACAATGTATCGTTCTAAATGCTTAATCCATATGTAAAAAAGTTATTTAAGCAGGAATATGTTATTGAATAAAATGAGAAAAATTTATTTTAGCCGTAAATCGAAAATAATTGATCGAGCGAATCGGTCGATTGCGCCGAGACGCGCTATGATGCAACAGACGAGCGATTGGAACGCCCGAATATTTTCAAAGTCCCAACGTACCGATCAAGAGTAAAGTACCATTTTCCTACATTAGATTTCGTTCTAAATGCTTAATCCCTATGTAAAAACGTTAGTTAAGCAAGAATATCGTATTTTTAAAAAAATCTAATGATAGGATTTCCCAGAAAATTGAAAAAACCGAAAAATGTCAAGAGTAAAGTGCCATTTTCTGACATTAGATTTCGTTCTAAATGCTTAATCCCTATGTAGAAACGTTAGTTAAGCAAGAATATCGTATTTTTAAAAAAATCTAATGATAGGATTTTTCAGAAAATTGAAAAAACCGTAAAATGTCAAGAGTAAAGTGCCCTTATTTTAAACAATGTATCGTTCTAAATGCTTAATCCATATGTAAAAAAGTTATTTAAGCAGGAATATGTTATTGAATAAAATGAGAAAAATTTATTTTAGCCGTAAATCGAAAATAATTGATCGAGCGAATCGGTCGATTGCGCCGAGACGCGCTATGATGCAACAGACGAGCGATTGGAACGCCCGAATATTTTCAAAGTCCCAACGTACCGATCAAGAGTAAAGTACCATTTTCCTACATTAGATTTCGTTCTAAATGCTTAATCCCTATGTAAAAACGTTAGTTAAGCAAGAATATCGTATTTTTAAAAAAATCTAATGATAGGATTTTCCAGAAAATTGAAAAAACCGAAAAATGTCAAGAGTAAAGTGCCATTTTCTGACATTAGATTTCGTTCTAAATGCTTAATCCCTATGTAGAAACGTTAGTTAAGCAAGAATATCGTATTTTTAAAAAAATCTAATGATAGGATTTTTCAGAAAATTGAAAAAACCGTAAAATGTCAAGAGTAAAGTGCCCTTATTTTAAACAATGTATCGTTCTAAATGCTTAATCCCTATGTAAAAAAGTTATTTAAGCAGGAATATGTTATTGAATAAAATGAGAAAAATTTATTTTAGCCGTAAATCGAAAATAATGGATCGAGCGAATCGGTCGATTGCGCCGAGACGCGCTATGATGCAACAGACGAGCGATTGGAACGCCCGAATATTTTCAAAGTCCCAACGTACCGATCAAGAGTAAAGTACCATTTTCCTACATTAGATTTCGTTCTAAATGCTTAATCCCTATGTAAAAACGTTAGTTAAGCAAGAATATCGTATTTTTAAAAAAATCTAATGATAGGATTTCCCAGAAAATTGAAAAAACCGTAAAATGTCAAGAGTAAAGTGCCATTTTCTGACATTAGATTTCGTTCTAAATGCTTAATCCCTATGTAGAAACGTTAGTTAAGCAAGAATATCGTATTTTTAAAAAAATCTAATGATAGGATTTTTCAGAAAATTGAAAAAACCGTAAAATGTCAAGAGTAAAGTGCCCTTATTTTAAACAATGTATCGTTCTAAATGCTTAATCCCTATGTAAAAAAGTTATTTTAGCAGGAATATGTTATTGAAAAAAATTAGAAAAATTTATTTTAGCCGTAAATCGAAAATAATGGGGACACCGGAGCTGTTCGAAGCGCCGAGCGCGCCGCGTACGCCCGAATATTTTCAAAGTCCCAACGTACCGATCAAGAGTAAAGTACCATTTTCCTACATTAGATTTCGTTCTAAATGCTTAATCCCTATGTAAAAACGTTAGTTAAGCAAGAATATCGTATTTTTAAAAAAATCTAATGATAGGATTTTCCAGAAAATTGAAAAAAACCGAAAAATGTCAAGAGTAAAGTGCCATTTTCTGACATTAGATTTCGTTCTAAATGCTTAATCCCTATGTAGAAACGTTAGTTAAGCAAGAATATCGTATTCTTAAAAAAAAATCTAATGATAGGATTTTTCAGAAAATTGAAAAAACCGTAAAATGTCAAGAGTAAAGTGCCCTTATTTTAAACAATGTATCGTTCTAAATGCTTAATCCCTATGTAAAAAAGTTATCTAAGCAAGAATATGTTATTGAATAAAATGAGAAAAATTTATTTTAGCCGTAAATCGAAAATAATGGGTCGAGCGAATCGGTCGATTGCGCCGAGACGCGCTATGATGCAACAGACGAGCGATTGGAACGCCCGAATATTTTCAAAGTCCCAACGTACCGATCAAGAGTAAAGTACCATTTTCCTACATTAGATTTCGTTCTAAATGCTTAATCCCTATGTAGAAACGTTAGTTAAGCAAGAATATCGTATTTTTAAAAAAATCTAATGATAGGATTTTCCAGAAAATTGAAAAAACCGAAAAATGTCAAGAGTAAAGTGCCATTTTCTGACATTAGATTTCGTTCTAAATGCTTAATCCCTATGTAGAAACGTTAGTTAAGCAAGAATATCGTATTTTTAAAAAAATCTAATGATAGGATTTTTCAGAAAATTGAAAAAACCGTAAAATGTCAAGAGTAAAGTGCCCTTATTTTAAACATTATATCGTTCTAAATGCTTAATCCCTATGTAAAAAAGTTATCTAAGCAAGAATATGTTATTGAATAAAATGAGAAAAATTTATTTTAGCCGTAAATCGAAAATAATGGGTCGAGCGAATCGGTCGATTGCGCCGAGACGCGCTATGATGCAACAGACGAGCGATTGGAACGCCCGAATATTTTCAAAGTCCCACCGTACCGATCAAGAGTAAAGTACCATTTTCCTACATTAGATTTCGTTCTAAATGCTTAATCCCTATGTAGAAACGTTAGTTAAGCAAGAATATCGTATTTTTAAAAAAATCTAATGATAGGATTTTCCAGAAAATTGAAAAAACCGAAAAATGTCAAGAGTAAAGTGCCATTTTCTGACATTAGATTTCGTTCTAAATGCTTAATCCCTATGTAGAAACGTTAGTTAAGCAAGAATATCGTATTTTTAAAAAAATCTAATGATAGGATTTTTCAGAAAATTGAAAAAACCGTAAAATGTCAAGAGTAAAGTGCCCTTATTTTAAACAATGTATCGTTCTAAATGCTTAATCCCTATGTAAAAAAGATATTTAAGCAGGAATATGTTATTGAAAAAAATTAGAAAAATTTATTTTAGCCGTAAATCGAAAATAATGGATCGAGCGAATCGGTCGATTGCGCCGAGACGCGCTATGATGCAACAGACGAGCGATTGGAACGCCCGAATATTTTCAAAGTCCCAACGTACCGATCAAGAGTAAAGTACCATTTTCCTACATTAGATTTCGTTCTAAATGCTTAATCCCTATGTAAAAACGTTAGTTAAGCAAGAATATCGTATTTTTAAAAAAATCTAATGATAGGATTTCCCAGAAAATTGAAAAAACCGAAAAATGTCAAGAGTAAAGTGCCATTTTCTGACATTAGATTTCGTTCTAAATGTTTAATCCCTATGTAGAAACGTTAGTTAAGCAAGAATATCGTATTTTTAAAAAAATCTAATGATAGGATTTTTCAGAAAATTGAAAAAACCGTAAAATGTCAAGAGTAAAGTGCCCTTATTTTAAACAATGTATCGTTCTAAATGCTTAATCCATATGTAAAAAAGTTATTTAAGCAGGAATATGTTATTGAATAAAATGAGAAAAATTTATTTTAGCCGTAAATCGAAAATAATTGATCGAGCGAATCGGTCGATTGCGCCGAGACGCGCTATGATGCAACAGACGAGCGATTGGAACGCCCGAATATTTTCAAAGTCCCAACGTACCGATCAAGAGTAAAGTACCATTTTCCTACATTAGATTTCGTTCTAAATGCTTAATCCCTATGTAAAAACGTTAGTTAAGCAAGAATATCGTATTTTTAAAAAAATCTAATGATAGGATTTCCCAGAAAATTGAAAAAACCGAAAAATGTCAAGAGTAAAGTGCCATTTTCTGACATTAGATTTCGTTCTAAATGCTTAATCCCTATGTAGAAACGTTAGTTAAGCAAGAATATCGTATTTTTAAAAAAATCTAATGATAGGATTTTTCAGAAAATTGAAAAAACCGTAAAATGTCAAGAGTAAAGTGCCCTTATTTTAAACAATGTATCGTTCTAAATGCTTAATCCATATGTAAAAAAGTTATTTAAGCAGGAATATGTTATTGAATAAAATGAGAAAAATTTATTTTAGCCGTAAATCGAAAATAATGGATCGAGCGAATCGGTCGATTGCGCCGAGACGCGCTATGATGCAACAGACGAGCGATTGGAACGCCCGAATATTTTCAAAGTCCCAACGTACCGATCAAGAGTAAAGTACCATTTTCCTACATTAGATTTCGTTCTAAATGCTTAATCCCTATGTAAAAACGTTAGTTAAGCAAGAATATCGTATTTTTAAAAAAATCTAATGATAGGATTTCCCAGAAAATTGAAAAAACCGTAAAATGTCAAGAGTAAAGTGCCATTTTCTGACATTAGATTTCGTTCTAAATGCTTAATCCCTATGTAGAAACGTTAGTTAAGCAAGAATATCGTATTTTTAAAAAAATCTAATGATAGGATTTTTCAGAAAATTGAAAAAACCGTAAAATGTCAAGAGTAAAGTGCCCTTATTTTAAACAATGTATCGTTCTAAATGCTTAATCCCTATGTAAAAAAGTTATTTTAGCAGGAATATGTTATTGAAAAAAATTAGAAAAATTTATTTTAGCCGTAAATCGAAAATAATGGGGACACCGGAGCTGTTCGAAGCGCCGAGCGCGCCGCGTACGCCCGAATATTTTCAAAGTCCCAACGTACCGATCAAGAGTAAAGTACCATTTTCCTACATTAGATTTCGTTCTAAATGCTTAATCCCTATGTAAAAACGTTAGTTAAGCAAGAATATCGTATTTTTAAAAAAATCTAATGATAGGATTTTCCAGAAAATTGAAAAAAACCGAAAAATGTCAAGAGTAAAGTGCCATTTTCTGACATTAGATTTCGTTCTAAATGCTTAATCCCTATGTAGAAACGTTAGTTAAGCAAGAATATCGTATTCTTAAAAAAAAATCTAATGATAGGATTTTTCAGAAAATTGAAAAAACCGTAAAATGTCAAGAGTAAAGTGCCCTTATTTTAAACAATGTATCGTTCTAAATGCTTAATCCCTATGTAAAAAAGTTATCTAAGCAAGAATATGTTATTGAATAAAATGAGAAAAATTTATTTTAGCCGTAAATCGAAAATAATGGGTCGAGCGAATCGGTCGATTGCGCCGAGACGCGCTATGATGCAACAGACGAGCGATTGGAACGCCCGAATATTTTCAAAGTCCCAACGTACCGATCAAGAGTAAAGTACCATTTTCCTACATTAGATTTCGTTCTAAATGCTTAATCCCTATGTAGAAACGTTAGTTAAGCAAGAATATCGTATTTTTAAAAAAATCTAATGATAGGATTTTCCAGAAAATTGAAAAAACCGAAAAATGTCAAGAGTAAAGTGCCATTTTCTGACATTAGATTTCGTTCTAAATGCTTAATCCCTATGTAGAAACGTTAGTTAAGCAAGAATATCGTATTTTTAAAAAAATCTAATGATAGGATTTTTCAGAAAATTGAAAAAACCGTAAAATGTCAAGAGTAAAGTGCCCTTATTTTAAACATTATATCGTTCTAAATGCTTAATCCCTATGTAAAAAAGTTATCTAAGCAAGAATATGTTATTGAATAAAATGAGAAAAATTTATTTTAGCCGTAAATCGAAAATAATGGGTCGAGCGAATCGGTCGATTGCGCCGAGACGCGCTATGATGCAACAGACGAGCGATTGGAACGCCCGAATATTTTCAAAGTCCCACCGTACCGATCAAGAGTAAAGTACCATTTTCCTACATTAGATTTCGTTCTAAATGCTTAATCCCTATGTAGAAACGTTAGTTAAGCAAGAATATCGTATTTTTAAAAAAATCTAATGATAGGATTTTCCAGAAAATTGAAAAAACCGAAAAATGTCAAGAGTAAAGTGCCATTTTCTGACATTAGATTTCGTTCTAAATGCTTAATCCCTATGTAGAAACGTTAGTTAAGCAAGAATATCGTATTTTTAAAAAAATCTAATGATAGGATTTTCCAGAAAATTGAAAAAACCGAAAAATGTCAAGAGTAAAGTGCCATTTTCTGACATTAGATTTCGTTCTAAATGCTTAATCCCTATGTAGAAACGTTAGTTAAGCAAGAATATCGTATTTTTAAAAAAATCTAATGATAGGATTTTTCAGAAAATTGAAAAAACCGTAAAATGTCAAGAGTAAAGTGCCCTTATTTTAAACATTATATCGTTCTAAATGCTTAATCCCTATGTAAAAAAGTTATCTAAGCAAGAATATGTTATTGAATAAAATGAGAAAAATTTATTTTAGCCGTAAATCGAAAAAAAGACTGTTCGTTTCTCTGTCTCTCTCGCGCGATCGAAGTATTGATGTTTCCCGGCAAAGTAATGGGATATTAATTAAACTTTATACACGAAATTACTCGTTTTGATCCCCGCTACACAGCCGTATACTTTTTATAATTTTGTGGAATCGGGAACCTTGCAATATTTAACATAACGCGGATCGACTGTCTCTGTCTCTTTCTAGATCGGAAGAATCGATGTTTCCCGGCAAACTAATGGGATATTAATTAAACTTTATACACAAAATTACTCGTTTTGATCCCCGCTACACAGCCGTATACTTTTTATAATTTTATGGAATCGGTAACCTTGAGATATTTAACATAACGCGGATCGACTGTCTCTGTCTCTTTCTAGATCGGAATTATCGATGTTTCCCGGAAACTAATGGGATATTAATTAAACTTTATACACGAAATTACTCGTTTTGATCCCTGCTACACAGCCGTATACTTTTTATAATTTTGTGGAATCGGGAACCTTGAAATATTTAACATAACGCGGATCGACTGTCTCTGTCTCTTTCTAGATCGGAAGAATCGATGTTTCCCGGCAAACTAATGGGATATTAATTAAACTTTATACACGAAATTACTCGTTTTGATCCCCGCTACACAGCCGTATACTTTTTATAATTTTGTGGAATCGGGAACCTTGAAATATTTAACATAACGCGGATCGACTGTCTCTGTCTCTTTCTAGATCGGAATAATCGATGTTTCCCGGCAAACTATTGGGAGTTTAATTAAACTTTATACATGAAATTACTCGTTTTGATCCCCGCTACACAGCCGTATACTTTTTATAATTTTGTGGAATCGGGAACCTTGAAATATTTAACATAACGCGGATCGACTGTCTCTGTCTCTTTCTAGATCGGAAGAATCGATGTTTCCCGGCAAACTATTGGGAGTTTAATTAAACTTTATACATGAAATTACTCGTTTTGATCCCCGCTACACAGCCGTATACTTTTTATAATTTTGTGGAATCGGGAACCTTGAAATATTTAACATAACGCGGATCGACTGTCTCTGTCTCTTTCTAGATCGGAAGAATCGATGTTTCCCGGCAAACTAATGGGAGTTTAATTAAACTTTATGCATCAAATCATTCAGTTTGACTCCTGCAACACAACCAAACACTCTCTGTAATTTTCTGAACTGAATAACCACTGAAATTGCGCTCGAAATGCGGAGCGACGGGTCGGCGCGTCTGCACTGTGCGACAGCTAGTCAAAACGTCCGAACAGCGTATTGTTTTCGATCTCTTGGTATAATATTCGTATTCCTTGCTGTGTATAGCTTCTGGCGGTGGCGGTCTGTGGCCACCCAGGGCGGGAGATAACCCCCGAACTAGCCCTCGCGTAGGAGGGTTGATCGGCCGAGTCGATGGGTGTATCGGCGATGAAGGCATTAGAGACCGTCAGTGCGTCGTACATGTAGTACTTCGCATAATGGCGAGGCCCTGATTTAGCATACGGGCTGTGGCGTGTTCTTTGTACAGCACTGTATGTGCTGTATGACTTCCGACTGGGGAACTGTTGTCACTCGTGGCATCAGTTCCCCAGTTTACGTTAAACGGTTTTTCAGACCGTTTTTCGTGGGCGGAACACGCCACTAGACAACACTCCGCTGGGCTCAGGAATACATGGGATGCAATCAATCCCCTGGGCAACCCAGGCCGCAAGGGGCAAACGTGCCCTAGCCACACTTGAGCCTCCACGAAAAAAGGTACCGCTGGATAGCTCGTGTTCTTAAATACGCAGCGAACTGAACGAAGTGTGGTGGAGAGGAAGAGGCAGCCTCTCCGACTGCTGTCTCCCACGTGTTTGCCGTGCGTGGCGACCCTTGTCGTCGGAAAAGAGGATCCTGGGATCTGAGGGGGCCCTCTCCTGCGGGTGAGACGTCCCCAACACGTACCTTTGGCCTCTGCTTCGGCTAGATGGGCGGCTGGACGAGAAAAGCAGCCCTGGTCCAGTCAATCGGCTTGGAACGACCACACGCTTCGGGCAAGTGGGTTCTGCTGGGCGAGGACGCGGGCTGGGTAAGGAAACCGACCCAGTCAGCAGACTATATTCGGTGCGTAGCCCTAACCCAGCCTTTGGCGGGTTCCAAATTGTGTGGGTCGGTGGTGGCCGGGGAGCGCACTGGATGAAAGACCAAGACACATTATGGGTCTTAATAAAATTAATGAACAAAAAACTAAGCGTCCAAAGACGACGGGTCCAGCTCCTACTCGGAGTGAAGCCGTCGCCGCAGACGCGGGAACTGCAAATGCAGCTGTCAGTCCCCCCGCGTCTGTGAGAAAGACAAGATCCGGGAAGGTGATTAATATCGCCAATCCTCGTGTGATCTTGCAAAGATGTGTGACTCCCACGCGAGCGGTCTCGGTGAAAACCGAGCCCACGGTAGAAGGTACGCCGGACACCGGTAACGTGGAAGTAATCGAACGAGTCGGAGACACGTCACTCGTGAAGGTGCAGTCGGCACCCGAGCGTGTCGAGGACCCTACTGGTGACGGTTGGCAAACCGTCACCAAAAAGTCAAAGCGAGCCAAGCCGGGCGCACCCACCGGCAAGGCCGCAGTAAACCGGGCCAGGAGACCGAAGGGGACGTTCTCCGGGCAGAAGGTACGGCCTCTCGATCTCGTAAGAGACGAAGCCTTTAGGCGAGTGTCCGAAATACGGACCTTTTGCTTTCGACCTGAGTCGAAAGTCAATAAGGAGTCCGGGTCAAAGATACTCGCCGAGGTTGAGGCACTCAACGAGCTGGTCCAGGAGCTTATTCAACGGAATAGCTTCGTCGAAGGGCAGCTCGCCGCGGTCAGGGCGGACCTAAAAGCGCGTCCTGCCGTAATGAGTGCGATGCGACCTGGGCCGTCCAAGGGAACTCTCCCGAAGACGGCCTGCAACGCCGCGCAGTCGACTTACGCCCATGTGAACAAAGTCGACTGCAAAGGAGCTTCTCCGGAAGCGGGGAGACGGCCACAATCGCAGCATGTGGTAAAAATCTTTCCGCCGAAGGAAAAAGGACAGAGCAGCGAAGTTACGAAGGTTACTGTTCTGTCCCTCATTAAACCAGCGAAGGAGGCGATCCGAGTAAAGTCGGTCCGACGCATCCACTCCGGTGGCATCGTCGTCGAGACCGACCGAAAGGAGGACCTGCAAGCCTTCGTTGGCAATAAGAAGCTCCGGAGCGCGGGTCTGTCCGTCTCCTTACCCACCAAGCGGGACCCCGAGGTTTTAGTTTACGACGTCCCGCGTCGGATGGGTAAGGACGAAATTGCCTCCAGTATTTGGAGGCAAAATCTCTGCGATGCGAACCAGAAGGATGTGCCTTCGGGAATTCGGGTCAGCCGCATGGCTGGCAAGACCCCGGAGACAGCCAACTGGGTCGTTGCCGTCAGTCCGCAGAATCTTCAGCGGCTGAAGCAGAGGGGTAGCCGAGTTTACCTTGGATGGAACTCCTGTCGTGTACGGGATTTCGTCCAGGTGCTTCGGTGCTACCGTTGCCAACGCTTCGGGCATACCTCGAAGCGTTGTAAATTCAAGGAGGACGTGTGCGGTCACTGCTCCCAAAAGGGGCATACCTTCACGCTCTGTAGCAAGAAGAGTGAACCTCCGGTCTGCTCTAATTGCAAGGACAGAGGGTGGGCTAGTGCACACAAGTCGCGGGACCCAGCTTGCGCTTCCTATCAGGCGGCGCTAGCTTTGGAGTCGTCCCGTGTCCGACTTGAGTGACGGGCAGACGTGGACTTGTCCACTCCGCCATTCGAACGGCATGCTGGGCGGACCCCTCGGGGTTCGCCCCCTCGGGCCAGGCTGAAGCCCCTCTTGCGGAGATAAATTGACTTTAACACTACTCCGTCAAGAGTGCCTGGATTGGGTTGGACTCGAGGTGGCAGCGGGAGTAGCACGTTGTCTTCCCCTGTCACGATAACGAACGAGGGTAGAGCCAGACCATCGGCACGCGTCGAGAGAGCGGCTAGTATAGTCCACATAGGACCCAGGCATAGCCCATCTTTAGACTCACAACGACGACACTAACTGTGTATAGCTTCTGATCGATTATTGCAATGGTCAAAGTTCCAGCGGCGTAATGCTTTCCATAAGATTACATTAATATAACCAGCGGCATATTGCTTTCTATCTTGTAATGAAAATTTTATAACCAAGTACCAACGGCGTATTGCTTTCGTTCGGATAATGGAGATTTTACAACCAAGTACCAGCGGTTTCTGTCTTATAATTAAATTATTATAATAAAATAAAGTACCAGCGGCGTGTTACTTTCGTTCGGATAATGGAGATTTTATGTCCAGCGGCGTAGTGCTTTCTATCTTATAATGTAATTCTTATTACAAAGTACCAGCGGCGTATTGCTTCGTACCAGCGGCGTATTGCTTTTTTACCAACGGCGTATTGCTTCGTACCAGCGGCGTATTGCTTTTTTACCAGCGGCGTATTGCTTCGTACCAGCGGCGTATTGCTTTCGTTCGGATAATGGAGATTTTATGTCCAGCGGCGTAGTGCTTTCTATCTTATAATGTAATTCTTATTACAAAGTACCAGCGGCGTATTGCTTCGTACCAGCGGCGTATTGCTTTTTTTCCAGCGGCGTATTGGTTCGTACCAGCGGCGTATTGCTTTTTTACCAGCGGCGTATTGCTTCGTACCAGCGGCGTATTGCTTTTTTTTCCAGCGGCGTATTGGTTCGTACCAGCGGCGTATTGCTT
>NW_027476102.1:1677500-1680000 GCF_051020955.1 Megalopta genalis
TTTTTTTTTTTATAGAGAGGAAAATCTTTTATAGACACCACGGAATTCTTCGACGTGGTAGTGTGGGATTCCTTATACCCACTAAAAACCTCTCTCTTCTCACGCCTAGATGTTATGGCGGAGGACGGCTTTATTTCCTGGTGCCGAATTTGCGATGTTGGGGCCCAGGTTGCCCATTACAGTGGCCGTGAATCGGGCGATCACCCAACGCCCTCCCTATTACCCGGATGACAGATGTTGTTTGTCATCTTATTCCATCTTGTCCAGTTCGTGTGCGATCCCTGAAGGGCCCTCGTAGTTATTGATCTTAAGAGCCCTTTGAGTCCTAGTGCGGAGATCGATTCAGCCGAGAGCGATGCCCACACGCCGCGCCAGGAGATGGTGACCGACGTCACTCCAACAGCTTCCGCCAAAACCCCAAATTCCTGGGCGACGCGATGCCTTAACAGCGGGGTGTCGTATTTAGCGACTTTCCTCGCATGTGCATCATTAAGCGACGTCGCACCGCTAACGACCTGGCTGTCGATGACCCTGACAGCTCCATCCTTAAAGGCCACCAAATCAGGCTTCTGCAGACCCGACTGCAGGACATAATGCGGATTCTCCCTAACCTTCCACCCACTCTGCCTCAGACCAAATGCTACGATTCGGCATATGGCATCGTGTCTGAGTATTCGACCCCCATGAGTCCGGTGACATCCCTGCACTATGTGTGCCGCCGTCTCCGTTACGGCGCACCCAGCACGACACAACACAGGAGCCCCATTCCCACGACGGCCTCTTGATGTTCTTACTCTGGTGGGCAGGGCGTTAATACGTACATGATGATATTGCACGTAATCCCTGCCGGGGATCCCCGCAGAACAGGCGTCAACCCAAGAGCTGCTATCGATGACTCTAGCAGCCTCACGCAATTCTCCTCCATCGTTAGACTGATGGAGTAAAGATGCCCAGTATTTGGCACGATCCTCAGGTCGGAAAAGCGCCCGACCTTGGATAGTCAGAGCACTCTCCGCCCGTCGAACCGCTGCCACAACCGCCGGATGTTGGGAGGCATCTCTTGCAGCCGCACAGGAGGACCTCGCCATTGATGTTAACCTGGCGTGCATCATACCCGGTATCGATGTTCGAAACGCGGGGATGCCAAGTCCACCCTCCTTGCAACTGGCGTGGAAATACCCAAGTGGTACATCTTTGGGCAGACGCAACCACCTTCGAACGGCCAGCCGCGTCTGTTTATCTAATGCCTTCAAGATTTTAAGTGGGCATCTTGTCAAAACCAGCTGGTGATAAAAACGCGGAATGAGGAAACAGCGCAAGATCTTGAGGCGCTGTTGAGGCTTGAGTGGCGCCTTGGTGATATTGGCCAACTCTCTGTCTAGCTTGCCCCCAGGTTTTTCAATACCCATTGGCGAGATCTTAATGCCCAGATATCGGAAGCCCTCGGTAGGTCCCAGTTGTTTTATAGACCGACCGTTGACCTCAAATTTGCTGGCGGAGAGTATCTTGTACTTCTTTTCTTTACCAGCGATCTGGATGGACATAGCCAGACATTTATCGGAGTTGAATTCCAACCCATACTTTCGTGCCTCTTCCTCAGCCGTTCGAAGCATGCCCTGCATTCCTGAAACGGACGACGCGAACAAGATCAGGTCATCCGCATACGCCAGTATATTGACCCTTTGCTCCCTGATAACATAGCCGACCTCCTCGGGTAACACCCTTATCACCCGGTCCATGACGATCGAGAATAGCAGGGACGACAAGGGATCGCCCTGCCGCACACCCCTCGCTACCCGGATCGGATCCGATGTCTCTCCACGGACCTGAAGCACGGTTCGGCTATTACGGTACGTCGCTGTTATGTACCTCACAAAGAGCTCCGGGAGTCCCAATCCCCTTAGTGCCGATGTTATGGCATGGTGACTAACGCTGTCAAACGCCTTGGCCACATCTAAGGACACAACGTGAAGCTGCTTTAAGCAGCTCCGTGCGTCACGAAGGGCAGTTGATAGTACAAGCACGTTCTCAGCACAGCCATCGTGTACTCCTCGTTGCCGCTCATCGATGAGACCGGCTTTTGCCAATCTCACCGCCAAGATTTTATGCAGCTGACGAACGACGACTGAAGCCACACTTATAGGACGAAACTCGGATGGTGTTGAGCTTCCGTCCTTCTTAGGGATAAATACCGTCCTGCTGATGAGGAGCTCAGATGGAAATGCTCCTACCGCAAGGATGACATTATAAAATAAGGTTCTTAGAACTACTGGCACACTCCTCCATTGCCTGCTCGAGATGTTATCGAGACCCGATGCCGAGGAGAGCGGGATCTCATTGGCCTGGATCTCATGGCCACGAACCGGCTCAGCGATCCAATGCAGGTCCTCCCTTTCCTGAACTGGATGAAGGTGTTCAATGGGGACAGAAGGACTGGTGAGCATAGGTGTCCAGTACTCCACCATCTCGCCAACGGTTGGTGTTTGAGCCTGCACCGGGC
>NW_027476102.1:1690000-1700000 GCF_051020955.1 Megalopta genalis
GAGCTGTTCGAAGCGCCGAGACGCGCCGCGTACGGCCGAATATTTTCCAAGTCCCAACGTACCGATCAAGAGTAAAGTACCATTTTCCTACATTAGATTTCGTTCTAAATGCTTAATCCCTATGTAAAAACGTTAGTTAAGCAAGAATATCGTATTTTTAAAAAAATCTAATGATAGGATTTCCCAGAAAATTGAAAAAACCGTAAAATGTCAAGAGTAAAGTGCCATTTTCTGACATTAGATTTCGTTCTAAATGCTTAATCCCTATGTAGAAACGTTAGTTAAGCAAGAATATCGTATTTTTAAAAAAATCTAATGATAGGATTTTTCAGAAAATTGAAAAAACCGTAAAATGTCAAGAGTAAAGTGCCCTTATTTTAAACAATGTATCGTTCTAAATGCTTAATCCCTATGTAAAAAAGTTATTTTAGCAGGAATATGTTATTGAAAAAAATTAGAAAAATTTATTTTAGCCGTAAATCGAAAATAATGGGGACACCGGAGCTGTTCGAAGCGCCGAGCGCGCCGCGTACGCCCGAATATTTTCAAAGTCCCAACGTACCGATCAAGAGTAAAGTACCATTTTCCTACATTAGATTTCGTTCTAAATGCTTAATCCCTATGTAAAAACGATAGTTAAGCAAGAATATCGTATTTTTAAAAAAATCTAATGATAGGATTTTCCAGAAAATTGAAAAAACCGAAAAATGTCAAGAGTAAAGTGCCATTTTCTGACATTAGATTTCGTTCTAAATGCTTAATCCCTATGTAGAAACGTTAGTTAAGCAAGAATATCGTATTCTTAAAAAAATCTAATGATAGGATTTTTCAGAAAATTGAAAAAACCGTAAAATGTCAAGAGTAAAGTGCCCTTATTTTAAACAATGTATCGTTCTAAATGCTTAATCCCTATGTAAAAAAGTTATTTAAGCAAGAATATGTTATTGAATAAAATGAGAAAAATTTATTTTAGCCGTAAATCGAAAATAATGGATCGAGCGAATCGGTCGATTGCGCCGAGACGCGCTATGATGCAACAGACGAGCGATTGGAACGCCCGAATATTTTCAAAGTCCCAACGTACCGATCAAGAGTAAAGTACCATTTTCCTACATTAGATTTCGTTCTAAATGCTTAATCCCTATGTAAAAACGTTAGTTAAGCAAGAATATCGTATTTTTAAAAAAATCTAATGATAGGATTTCCCAGAAAATTGAAAAAACCGAAAAATGTCAAGAGTAAAGTGCCATTTTCTGACATTAGATTTCGTTCTAAATGCTTAATCCCTATGTAGAAACGTTAGTTAAGCAAGAATATCGTATTTTTAAAAAAATCTAATGATAGGATTTTTCAGAAAATTGAAAAAACCGTAAAATGTCAAGAGTAAAGTGCCCTTATTTTAAACAATGTATCGTTCTAAATGCTTAATCCATATGTAAAAAAGTTATTTAAGCAGGAATATGTTATTGAATAAAATGAGAAAAATTTATTTTAGCCGTAAATCGAAAATAATGGATCGAGCGAATCGGTCGATTGCGCCGAGACGCGCTATGATGCAACAGACGAGCGATTGGAACGCCCGAATATTTTCAAAGTCCCAACGTACCGATCAAGAGTAAAGTACCATTTTCCTACATTAGATTTCGTTCTAAATGCTTAATCCCTATGTAAAAACGTTAGTTAAGCAAGAATATCGTATTTTTAAAAAAATCTAATGATAGGATTTTCCAGAAAATTGAAAAAACCGAAAAATGTCAAGAGTAAAGTGCCATTTTCTGACATTAGATTTCGTTCTAAATGCTTAATCCCTATGTAGAAACGTTAGTTAAGCAAGAATATCGTATTTTTAAAAAAATCTAATGATAGGATTTTTCAGAAAATTGAAAAAACCGTAAAATGTCAAGAGTAAAGTGCCCTTATTTTAAACAATGTATCGTTCTAAATGCTTAATCCCTATGTAAAAAAGTTATTTAAGCAGGAATATGTTATTGAATAAAATGAGAAAAATTTATTTTAGCCGTAAATCGAAAATAATGGATCGAGCGAATCGGTCGATTGCGCCGAGACGCGCTATGATGCAACAGACGAGCGATTGGAACGCCCGAATATTTTCAAAGTCCCAACGTACCGATCAAGAGTAAAGTACCATTTTCCTACATTAGATTTCGTTCTAAATGCTTAATCCCTATGTAAAAACGTTAGTTAAGCAAGAATATCGTATTTTTAAAAAAATCTAATGATAGGATTTTCCAGAAAATTGAAAAAACCGAAAAATGTCAAGAGTAAAGTGCCATTTTCTGACATTAGATTTCGTTCTAAATGCTTAATCCCTATGTAGAAACGTTAGTTAAGCAAGAATATCGTATTTTTAAAAAAATCTAATGATAGGATTTTTCAGAAAATTGAAAAAACCGTAAAATGTCAAGAGTAAAGTGCCCTTATTTTAAACAATGTATCGTTCTAAATGCTTAATCCCTATGTAAAAAAGTTATTTAAGCAGGAATATGTTATTGAAAAAAATTAGAAAAATTTATTTTAGCCGTAAATCGAAAATAATGGATCGAGCGAATCGGTCGATTGCGCCGAGACGCGCTATGATGCAACAGACGAGCGATTGGAACGCCCGAATATTTTCAAAGTCCCAACGTACCGATCAAGAGTAAAGTACCATTTTCCTACATTAGATTTCGTTCTAAATGCTTAATCCCTATGTAAAAACGTTAGTTAAGCAAGAATATCGTATTTTTAAAAAAATCTAATGATAGGATTTCCCAGAAAATTGAAAAAACCGAAAAATGTCAAGAGTAAAGTGCCATTTTCTGACATTAGATTTCGTTCTAAATGTTTAATCCCTATGTAGAAACGTTAGTTAAGCAAGAATATCGTATTTTTAAAAAAATCTAATGATAGGATTTTTCAGAAAATTGAAAAAACCGTAAAATGTCAAGAGTAAAGTGCCCTTATTTTAAACAATGTATCGTTCTAAATGCTTAATCCATATGTAAAAAAGTTATTTAAGCAGGAATATGTTATTGAATAAAATGAGAAAAATTTATTTTAGCCGTAAATCAAAAATAATTGATCGAGCGAATCGGTCGATTGCGCCGAGACGCGCTATGATGCAACAGACGAGCGATTGGAACGCCCGAATATTTTCAAAGTCCCAACGTACCGATCAAGAGTAAAGTACCATTTTCCTACATTAGATTTCGTTCTAAATGCTTAATCCCTATGTAAAAACGTTAGTTAAGCAAGAATATCGTATTTTTAAAAAAATCTAATGATAGGATTTCCCAGAAAATTGAAAAAACCGAAAAATGTCAAGAGTAAAGTGCCATTTTCTGACATTAGATTTCGTTCTAAATGCTTAATCCCTATGTAGAAACGTTAGTTAAGCAAGAATATCGTATTTTTAAAAAAATCTAATGATAGGATTTTTCAGAAAATTGAAAAAACCGTAAAATGTCAAGAGTAAAGTGCCCTTATTTTAAACAATGTATCGTTCTAAATGCTTAATCCATATGTAAAAAAGTTATTTAAGCAGGAATATGTTATTGAATAAAATGAGAAAAATTTATTTTAGCCGTAAATCGAAAATAATTGATCGAGCGAATCGGTCGATTGCGCCGAGACGCGCTATGATGCAACAGACGAGCGATTGGAACGCCCGAATATTTTCAAAGTCCCAACGTACCGATCAAGAGTAAAGTACCATTTTCCTACATTAGATTTCGTTCTAAATGCTTAATCCCTATGTAAAAACGTTAGTTAAGCAAGAATATCGTATTTTTAAAAAAATCTAATGATAGGATTTTCCAGAAAATTGAAAAAACCGAAAAATGTCAAGAGTAAAGTGCCATTTTCTGACATTAGATTTCGTTCTAAATGCTTAATCCCTATGTAGAAACGTTAGTTAAGCAAGAATATCGTATTTTTAAAAAAATCTAATGATAGGATTTTTCAGAAAATTGAAAAAACCGTAAAATGTCAAGAGTAAAGTGCCCTTATTTTAAACAATGTATCGTTCTAAATGCTTAATCCCTATGTAAAAAAGTTA
Organism: Megalopta genalis; assembly: GCF_051020955.1. Lineage (NCBI taxonomy): Eukaryota > Metazoa > Arthropoda > Insecta > Hymenoptera > Halictidae > Megalopta > Megalopta genalis. Next base: position 1,694,058 of record NW_027476102.1, read on the forward strand.
TTTAAGCAGGAATATGTTATTGAATAAAATGAGAAAAATTTATTTTAGCCGTAAATCGAAAATAATGGATCGAGCGAATCGGTCGATTGCGCCGAGACGCGCTATGATGCAACAGACGAGCGATTGGAACGCCCGAATATTTTCAAAGTCCCAACGTACCGATCAAGAGTAAAGTACCATTTTCCTACATTAGATTTCGTTCTAAATGCTTAATCCCTATGTAAAAACGTTAGTTAAGCAAGAATATCGTATTTTTAAAAAAATCTAATGATAGGATTTCCCAGAAAATTGAAAAAACCGTAAAATGTCAAGAGTAAAGTGCCATTTTCTGACATTAGATTTCGTTCTAAATGCTTAATCCCTATGTAGAAACGTTAGTTAAGCAAGAATATCGTATTTTTAAAAAAATCTAATGATAGGATTTTTCAGAAAATTGAAAAAACCGTAAAATGTCAAGAGTAAAGTGCCCTTATTTTAAACAATGTATCGTTCTAAATGCTTAATCCCTATGTAAAAAAGTTATTTTAGCAGGAATATGTTATTGAAAAAAATTAGAAAAATTTATTTTAGCCGTAAATCGAAAATAATGGGGACACCGGAGCTGTTCGAAGCGCCGAGCGCGCCGCGTACGCCCGAATATTTTCAAAGTCCCAACGTACCGATCAAGAGTAAAGTACCATTTTCCTACATTAGATTTCGTTCTAAATGCTTAATCCCTATGTAAAAACGTTAGTTAAGCAAGAATATCGTATTTTTAAAAAAATCTAATGATAGGATTTTCCAGAAAATTGAAAAAAACCGAAAAATGTCAAGAGTAAAGTGCCATTTTCTGACATTAGATTTCGTTCTAAATGCTTAATCCCTATGTAGAAACGTTAGTTAAGCAAGAATATCGTATTCTTAAAAAAAAATCTAATGATAGGATTTTTCAGAAAATTGAAAAAACCGTAAAATGTCAAGAGTAAAGTGCCCTTATTTTAAACAATGTATCGTTCTAAATGCTTAATCCCTATGTAAAAAAGTTATCTAAGCAAGAATATGTTATTGAATAAAATGAGAAAAATTTATTTTAGCCGTAAATCGAAAATAATGGGTCGAGCGAATCGGTCGATTGCGCCGAGACGCGCTATGATGCAACAGACGAGCGATTGGAACGCCCGAATATTTTCAAAGTCCCAACGTACCGATCAAGAGTAAAGTACCATTTTCCTACATTAGATTTCGTTCTAAATGCTTAATCCCTATGTAGAAACGTTAGTTAAGCAAGAATATCGTATTTTTAAAAAAATCTAATGATAGGATTTTCCAGAAAATTGAAAAAACCGAAAAATGTCAAGAGTAAAGTGCCATTTTCTGACATTAGATTTCGTTCTAAATGCTTAATCCCTATGTAGAAACGTTAGTTAAGCAAGAATATCGTATTTTTAAAAAAATCTAATGATAGGATTTTTCAGAAAATTGAAAAAACCGTAAAATGTCAAGAGTAAAGTGCCCTTATTTTAAACATTATATCGTTCTAAATGCTTAATCCCTATGTAAAAAAGTTATCTAAGCAAGAATATGTTATTGAATAAAATGAGAAAAATTTATTTTAGCCGTAAATCGAAAATAATGGGTCGAGCGAATCGGTCGATTGCGCCGAGACGCGCTATGATGCAACAGACGAGCGATTGGAACGCCCGAATATTTTCAAAGTCCCACCGTACCGATCAAGAGTAAAGTACCATTTTCCTACATTAGATTTCGTTCTAAATGCTTAATCCCTATGTAGAAACGTTAGTTAAGCAAGAATATCGTATTTTTAAAAAAATCTAATGATAGGATTTTCCAGAAAATTGAAAAAACCGAAAAATGTCAAGAGTAAAGTGCCATTTTCTGACATTAGATTTCGTTCTAAATGCTTAATCCCTATGTAGAAACGTTAGTTAAGCAAGAATATCGTATTTTTAAAAAAATCTAATGATAGGATTTTCCAGAAAATTGAAAAAACCGAAAAATGTCAAGAGTAAAGTGCCATTTTCTGACATTAGATTTCGTTCTAAATGCTTAATCCCTATGTAGAAACGTTAGTTAAGCAAGAATATCGTATTTTTAAAAAAATCTAATGATAGGATTTTTCAGAAAATTGAAAAAACCGTAAAATGTCAAGAGTAAAGTGCCCTTATTTTAAACATTATATCGTTCTAAATGCTTAATCCCTATGTAAAAAAGTTATCTAAGCAAGAATATGTTATTGAATAAAATGAGAAAAATTTATTTTAGCCGTAAATCGAAAAAAAGACTGTTCGTTTCTCTGTCTCTCTCGCGCGATCGAAGTATTGATGTTTCCCGGCAAAGTAATGGGATATTAATTAAACTTTATACACGAAATTACTCGTTTTGATCCCCGCTACACAGCCGTATACTTTTTATAATTTTGTGGAATCGGGAACCTTGCAATATTTAACATAACGCGGATCGACTGTCTCTGTCTCTTTCTAGATCGGAAGAATCGATGTTTCCCGGCAAACTAATGGGATATTAATTAAACTTTATACACAAAATTACTCGTTTTGATCCCCGCTACACAGCCGTATACTTTTTATAATTTTATGGAATCGGTAACCTTGAGATATTTAACATAACGCGGATCGACTGTCTCTGTCTCTTTCTAGATCGGAATTATCGATGTTTCCCGGAAACTAATGGGATATTAATTAAACTTTATACACGAAATTACTCGTTTTGATCCCTGCTACACAGCCGTATACTTTTTATAATTTTGTGGAATCGGGAACCTTGAAATATTTAACATAACGCGGATCGACTGTCTCTGTCTCTTTCTAGATCGGAAGAATCGATGTTTCCCGGCAAACTAATGGGATATTAATTAAACTTTATACACGAAATTACTCGTTTTGATCCCCGCTACACAGCCGTATACTTTTTATAATTTTGTGGAATCGGGAACCTTGAAATATTTAACATAACGCGGATCGACTGTCTCTGTCTCTTTCTAGATCGGAATAATCGATGTTTCCCGGCAAACTATTGGGAGTTTAATTAAACTTTATACATGAAATTACTCGTTTTGATCCCCGCTACACAGCCGTATACTTTTTATAATTTTGTGGAATCGGGAACCTTGAAATATTTAACATAACGCGGATCGACTGTCTCTGTCTCTTTCTAGATCGGAAGAATCGATGTTTCCCGGCAAACTATTGGGAGTTTAATTAAACTTTATACATGAAATTACTCGTTTTGATCCCCGCTACACAGCCGTATACTTTTTATAATTTTGTGGAATCGGGAACCTTGAAATATTTAACATAACGCGGATCGACTGTCTCTGTCTCTTTCTAGATCGGAAGAATCGATGTTTCCCGGCAAACTAATGGGAGTTTAATTAAACTTTATGCATCAAATCATTCAGTTTGACTCCTGCAACACAACCAAACACTCTCTGTAATTTTCTGAACTGAATAACCACTGAAATTGCGCTCGAAATGCGGAGCGACGGGTCGGCGCGTCTGCACTGTGCGACAGCTAGTCAAAACGTCCGAACAGCGTATTGTTTTCGATCTCTTGGTATAATATTCGTATTCCTTGCTGTGTATAGCTTCTGGCGGTGGCGGTCTGTGGCCACCCAGGGCGGGAGATAACCCCCGAACTAGCCCTCGCGTAGGAGGGTTGATCGGCCGAGTCGATGGGTGTATCGGCGATGAAGGCATTAGAGACCGTCAGTGCGTCGTACATGTAGTACTTCGCATAATGGCGAGGCCCTGATTTAGCATACGGGCTGTGGCGTGTTCTTTGTACAGCACTGTATGTGCTGTATGACTTCCGACTGGGGAACTGTTGTCACTCGTGGCATCAGTTCCCCAGTTTACGTTAAACGGTTTTTCAGACCGTTTTTCGTGGGCGGAACACGCCACTAGACAACACTCCGCTGGGCTCAGGAATACATGGGATGCAATCAATCCCCTGGGCAACCCAGGCCGCAAGGGGCAAACGTGCCCTAGCCACACTTGAGCCTCCACGAAAAAAGGTACCGCTGGATAGCTCGTGTTCTTAAATACGCAGCGAACTGAACGAAGTGTGGTGGAGAGGAAGAGGCAGCCTCTCCGACTGCTGTCTCCCACGTGTTTGCCGTGCGTGGCGACCCTTGTCGTCGGAAAAGAGGATCCTGGGATCTGAGGGGGCCCTCTCCTGCGGGTGAGACGTCCCCAACACGTACCTTTGGCCTCTGCTTCGGCTAGATGGGCGGCTGGACGAGAAAAGCAGCCCTGGTCCAGTCAATCGGCTTGGAACGACCACACGCTTCGGGCAAGTGGGTTCTGCTGGGCGAGGACGCGGGCTGGGTAAGGAAACCGACCCAGTCAGCAGACTATATTCGGTGCGTAGCCCTAACCCAGCCTTTGGCGGGTTCCAAATTGTGTGGGTCGGTGGTGGCCGGGGAGCGCACTGGATGAAAGACCAAGACACATTATGGGTCTTAATAAAATTAATGAACAAAAAACTAAGCGTCCAAAGACGACGGGTCCAGCTCCTACTCGGAGTGAAGCCGTCGCCGCAGACGCGGGAACTGCAAATGCAGCTGTCAGTCCCCCCGCGTCTGTGAGAAAGACAAGATCCGGGAAGGTGATTAATATCGCCAATCCTCGTGTGATCTTGCAAAGATGTGTGACTCCCACGCGAGCGGTCTCGGTGAAAACCGAGCCCACGGTAGAAGGTACGCCGGACACCGGTAACGTGGAAGTAATCGAACGAGTCGGAGACACGTCACTCGTGAAGGTGCAGTCGGCACCCGAGCGTGTCGAGGACCCTACTGGTGACGGTTGGCAAACCGTCACCAAAAAGTCAAAGCGAGCCAAGCCGGGCGCACCCACCGGCAAGGCCGCAGTAAACCGGGCCAGGAGACCGAAGGGGACGTTCTCCGGGCAGAAGGTACGGCCTCTCGATCTCGTAAGAGACGAAGCCTTTAGGCGAGTGTCCGAAATACGGACCTTTTGCTTTCGACCTGAGTCGAAAGTCAATAAGGAGTCCGGGTCAAAGATACTCGCCGAGGTTGAGGCACTCAACGAGCTGGTCCAGGAGCTTATTCAACGGAATAGCTTCGTCGAAGGGCAGCTCGCCGCGGTCAGGGCGGACCTAAAAGCGCGTCCTGCCGTAATGAGTGCGATGCGACCTGGGCCGTCCAAGGGAACTCTCCCGAAGACGGCCTGCAACGCCGCGCAGTCGACTTACGCCCATGTGAACAAAGTCGACTGCAAAGGAGCTTCTCCGGAAGCGGGGAGACGGCCACAATCGCAGCATGTGGTAAAAATCTTTCCGCCGAAGGAAAAAGGACAGAGCAGCGAAGTTACGAAGGTTACTGTTCTGTCCCTCATTAAACCAGCGAAGGAGGCGATCCGAGTAAAGTCGGTCCGACGCATCCACTCCGGTGGCATCGTCGTCGAGACCGACCGAAAGGAGGACCTGCAAGCCTTCGTTGGCAATAAGAAGCTCCGGAGCGCGGGTCTGTCCGTCTCCTTACCCACCAAGCGGGACCCCGAGGTTTTAGTTTACGACGTCCCGCGTCGGATGGGTAAGGACGAAATTGCCTCCAGTATTTGGAGGCAAAATCTCTGCGATGCGAACCAGAAGGATGTGCCTTCGGGAATTCGGGTCAGCCGCATGGCTGGCAAGACCCCGGAGACAGCCAACTGGGTCGTTGCCGTCAGTCCGCAGAATCTTCAGCGGCTGAAGCAGAGGGGTAGCCGAGTTTACCTTGGATGGAACTCCTGTCGTGTACGGGATTTCGTCCAGGTGCTTCGGTGCTACCGTTGCCAACGCTTCGGGCATACCTCGAAGCGTTGTAAATTCAAGGAGGACGTGTGCGGTCACTGCTCCCAAAAGGGGCATACCTTCACGCTCTGTAGCAAGAAGAGTGAACCTCCGGTCTGCTCTAATTGCAAGGAC